>NW_025973938.1:0-8773 GCF_021869965.1 Rhincodon typus
AGGAGCAGGAAGGCTTTTCTGATGAAGGGTCTAGGCCCGAAACGTCAGCCTTCCTGCTCCTACGATGCTGCTTGGCCTGCTGTGTTCATCCAGCTCTGTACCTTGTTGTCTCAATTACACAAAAACAGTCTGCTTTGCAAGAAGAAAAACATAGCATGGGAACACGTTGCTTTTTAGCAACACTTGGATGTATTTTTGACCACCAAGTGCAGAGGAATGCTTGGGAAAAGTACTCAGGAGAGGCAGTTCAGCATGCAAAATTAAAACATGCAGTATACTATTCATATCAGAGACTTTTCACAGTTTGTTGGATTTCACCATCAGACCAGGTTCACAAATGGTGCCATGGAAATTGAGATTGAGCTCCAAGTGTCAGCCATTGCTGAGGGGACTCCGACAAGCATAACGACATGAGACTCACTTATTGAATATGTCTGAAGTAGTTTAAGCCAATAGATTCACTTATTAGCTTGCATATGTCTGAAGTAGGTTAAGCTAGTAAATTTGCTTCACATCAAAGTGTACGTGTCTTTTTGTGTTCATTTTGATCAGCCCTTAACGAACCAGTTAAAGCACTTTAACCTAACATTACAGCATCACACCTTAGGAAGAATATAGTGGCTTTGGAAGGAGTGCAAAGTAATTTACAAGAAATAAATCTGGACTTCAGGGATTAAGTCATGAGGAGAGATTATACAAATTAGGTCTGTCTTAGCATCATAGAATCCCTCCAGTGTGGAAGGAAGCCATTCAGCCCATCGAGTCTATTCCAACTCTCCGAAGAGCATCCCACCCAGACCCCCACCCTCCCACCTAATCCCGGTAATTTTGCATTTCCATTGGCTAATCCACCTAGCCTGCATATCCCTGGACACTAGGGAACAATTCAGCATGGCCAAACAACCTAACCTGCACATTTTTGGACTGTGGGAGGAAACCAGAGCACCCGGAGGAAACCCACGCAGACACAGGGAGAATGTGCAAACTCCACATGGACAGTTGTCGGAGTCCCTGGCACTGTGAAGCAGTAGTGCTAACTACTGAGCCATACTTCTCTAGAATTTAGAAGGTTAAGGGATGGTCTGATCAAAGCCTTCAAGATGTTAATAGGAAATGACAGACTATTTCCACTGGTTGGGGATTCTAAAATAAAGGGGTATTGTCTGAGAATTAGGGCCTGCTATTTAGAAGAGATATTAGGAACCAATTCTGCACAGAAAGGATGGTGGATATTTGAAATTCTTTTTCACAAATGGCAATGAATGCTTAACCTGTTGTTAGTTTTAAACCTGAGATAAATAAATTTGCGTTAAGCAAACTGCTAAGTGATAAGGACCAAAGGCAGGTGTGTGGAATTTACATTTACATCTGGAATCACAGATCAGCCACAATCTCATTGAAAAGTGGAAGAGGCTTGAGGGCCTGAATGGCCTACTCCTGTTCCTATGATCAACAGGATGTGCCAGCAGTTTACACGGTAAATACACTGCGTGCGCTCTGAGCAAATGGCCACATGTGAAAGTCAAGTGAAGCAGTCCTGTGTGGTGAAGGGTGGCTGTGGGTTAGTCAGGACTCTTGCGATTCTAGTCCAGGGGTTTAGCCACAGTTGGGTGCTTGGTGTTACCTGATTCCAAGAATTTGTGTCCTTGCAGTCTATGGTATTGGGCCATGGTCAGCCCTGCAGGTCAAGTACAATCAATCTGGAATTATAGATAGGCCAGTCAAAGACCTATGGATCTTTTGTTTTGGGGACACGGAGGGGGATATTTTCCTGCACTGAGACAAAGGGAGAGATTCAGTATGATGGCAGTAGATTGAGAAATAGTTAGTGGTGATAAGGAGCAGGAGGATTGGGTGGGTGTCCCTATTCAGTGAGTGGTGAAGTGCAGAGGAGAGGAAGTGTTAGTCGTTTGGGAAGATGAGATGGGCGAAAGCTAATAAGTGGACATTATGGATGCAACAGTGAGTGCTGTGGTCCATGAACCTCAGCAGGAAGTGTATGCAATGACACAGTTAGATTGCATTGTGGTCCTGTGGGTGTTAAGTGGAAGAAGGTAATGGCACTAGCCCTTGTAGAGGAAAGGAGATAATGACCCTCCTTGTGCATTTTGGGTTATTCCTTTTCACCTGGGAAGCAGATTTGACCTGCATTGCAATTTAGGTCTAGGCTGGCTTGGTTTGGTGGTGTGGCCCGCTGTGATGGTCTGCAAGAAAAAAGAATGCACTTCTCTTTACCACACCATCCACCAAGGCCTCCAGGTCCTTTTCCGTGATTCAGGGAGGGAACTTTGCTTTCCTCTCCCATGAGTCATGTCCTTGGTGATAATGATCGAACAGCACAGCATGAGCAGTCATTCCTGACTTGTATCATCTGAAGCATGATGTCAGCAGCCCGAACATCAGAAGGTCCCAGCAACGGCTACAATTTTGCCTCTCTGGCTACACAATTCTCCCTGAAAGGCACTCAAGAGCGCAGCTGAGTAACTAATAAGTGAGGAGCAATAGAAAAGAGCCATGGCAGACTGGGCACCATGAATCTCTCATAAAAACAAAACACGGAAAAATTCTGAATGCTGTTCCTAAGATTATTGAGAGGCACAGATGATACATCTATCTGTTTTGAAATCCAGAGCTATTCTAATTCCCCACCCAAGACGACATGCCATCATCAGAATGGGTGAAGCTTAATGCAGTCTCCAACATTAACCCTTTCAGAACCATTACCCTATACAACACTTCCCTCCAAGTAATTTTTCCAAAGTTTGCATTTATATATTCATGTATCAAATTAATTTTACAGCTTTCCCCTCTTGCTGCAAGTCTCTAACTTCATAATTTTAGATGGTGTGGAGGTTTTGAGGTTCTCTGGCTGGGTTCTGATCTTGATCTTGTATGGTCTGTAAACTATTTTTCAACTGAGTAACATTTTATCTTTTGGATGTCCTTTGTGGAGGATGTTGTTCCTACTAAACCATTTCCTTCTGTCGAGCAGGAGTCATCTCAGTTCTCTTTGCATTGGAATTCTTCCTGCTGAATTAGGTAGGTGCTCCATAGCAACAAATGGGGAAGCTTTAATCTCATGAAGTTCAATTGGGAAAATGGCTGCTCAGTGAAAACAAGTACCTTCTTCCTGGATGTCTGACCCAGATAATTTCTTCCTTTTAACTGTGACTTGAAACTGTAGAGTTGGCCTGGCTACTACGGAATCATATGCAATATCATCATCATTCTGTGCATGACAATCTTTATTCTCAATCCACTGTTGAATGTATTGAAGTATGCAAACTCTTTCTTTCAACTTGTATATTAGGTTGGACAATGTCATTGCCCTCCCTGATTGGTGTACTTTGTAACAGACATTTTCCCATATCAGGCACGGTCCTGGAGGATTGGTGCTTATTTAGGTAGTAGGCAGAAGTATAGAGTTATCAGATGAGACATGGCATTACCACATGGCATAGCAGCCTTGAGGGAACAAGTGATCTACTCCTGCCCCTAATTCATATATATGTTGAACAGAGGTATAGCTTGGGATGGGGTATGAAGGCCATGGTAAACAGATAGAAGGGAGAGGGTGGCAGAGAGGATATGAAAGGTCATGGGTTGGTAAAGGGACACAGGGTGGCGACGAGGTATGAAGTGGCATGGATGGATTATGGACAATGTGTTGGGGGAATAGGTGGAGTGCTTTAGCAATATTTTTGTGTTCTTTTTTTTATAAAACTGCAGTATAGTGCCAGTGGACAGAGGCCCACTTTCTACCAGATTGCACCTGTAGCCTTAACTCCAGTTTCAAAGTCAGTAAGCTTGCCTTGCAGGGAACCCAGCCAACCCAAAAGGAAAATATGATCTTCTGGGCCACTTTATCCCAGGTTGATTTTGCAGGGCCAGGGCATGTCCTGTCTCTGACCTCTGACTTCATAGAATCCTAGAATCCCTACAGTGTGGAAGCAGGCCATTTGGACTTGATGGACTTTCAAAGAACATCTCACCCAGATCTACCCTATCCCTGTAACCCTGCATTTCCCATGGCTAATCCACCTAACCTTCACATCAGTGGACACTATGGTCAATTTAGCATGACCAATCTGCACATCTGTGGACTGTGGGAGGAAACAAGAGCACCCGGTGAAACCCAAACAGCCACAAGGAGAATGTGTAAACTCCACACAGGCAGTCCCCTGAGGCTGGAATCAAACCTATGGTCGCTGGTGCTGTGAGGCAGAAATGCTAACCACTGAGGCACCATGCTGCTGTGGAATGAAAATAAGGACCTAGATTATTATTTGCACCCGACTTCTGCTGCACCACTAGAAGTAATTATTTGAAACATAGTTGACAATTACTCTGACGTGTTCAGCAAAGTACTAGAAGAGCCATATATTCTATTTCTCCTCACCCATGCTTTCTGACTTACTGAGTATTTCTAATCTTTTCTGCTGTTATTTTAGAATTTCCACATCAGCAATACTTTGCTTTTGTCTCATTCCTAGCTGCAAACATGGACAAAAAAACTGATGAGATGAGCTTAGAGTCACTGCCCTTGACATCAAATAAGCATTTGAGCTAATTGAGGCATCGAGGAGTGTCTTAAACCTGAATTGATGGAAAAAAACACCACTAGCTGATGGCTTTTTATTGTTGGGGCCAATCATCTTAACAACAGGATACTGCTGTCTTTGCCAGATTTGGTGAGCTGCTTCACTTCTTTTCTTCCTCCTCTCTTCCATTTAGGTCAGAGGTGGTGATATATACTGACAATTGGACGGCATTCATTCCATTTACAATTCCTCAGAAGAAAGCAGTCCATAAAAACGTGTAGTAAGATTTGGACAATATCTGGTTTAGGGTAGGAGGCAAGTGATACTTGTGTCACAAACATGCCAGATAATGAGCATTTTCATAAGAAAGAGGTATGATAACATATGGTTACGTTACAGGGTTAGTAGTCCAGAGGCCTGATCTCATGAACCAAGGATGCACCAAAGGAACTGTGTTGCAGTAAAGAAAATCTGCTCTGTCAATACAGTCTGGTCTATATGTGACTCTACATTTGAGACAGCCTGCATAATTTTAAAGGTACTGTGTAATTACAAATCTTTCTGTCTTTTTAATTCCTTGACCACATCTTTGTGTTTGCTCCTCCTTCCAAAACTCCTAAGTTTCCAGCATTATTGTTCATGTCTTCTTGTAAATCGTATATCTAGGAGAGATACATTGTATTGATGTACATTCTAGTTAGGTTGAGTAACAGCAACAAACTCTCACAAGCACTTTGGTGCATTCAGCCAGTATTCGTTATACAACATATGCTGTATTGGTAAGGTGTATCTACAGCCTAACAGTATAACAAGCTCTTTAGAACCATTGAAAGTTATACTAAATAAAATGATCCCATCCTGACTATAGTGAAATTAAACAGAAAATATTCCTGAGTGTAGTCTTTGGAAATCATAATTCCATTCTCCACAACCACAAACAAATTTCAAATTTAAAACTACTTTATCTTCTGATATTAGGAGTGATTTATGTTGGACTGTAATTGTTTATCACACCTGTAAATATCTCTTCAAATGACTCATAATGTGGCATTCTGTTCAAAGTCTGGTCTCTTCGATGATTCATGTCCCATTCATTTCGCAAAGCAGGATCTGAAATGAAATATTTGATAACTGTACCATCAGGATTTGCTACACTTATCAAGGTAAGAGATCAGTTTTCTCTTACAGATTGTATCCCACGGCACTATACTTTTGCATTCCTCAGTATACTGAGATAATCAAAGTAGAAGACCATGGTACAGTCTCAATTGATGTTTGTGCTCCCCATGAGTCAGTTTGTCTTTGGTATGTCATCTGGGACATAAAAAGCTACCTAGGAAACAATTCTTTAAATTCCATTTAAGTTTGCTGAAAGTGCAGCATGAATATTGTTTGTAGAGTTGTGCATTGTTGAGATAATTCCATCGGTCTGACCTCTACAGAGACATCGGTACAAATGTTTAACAAGCACAATGGGAACGGCTTTTTTTTTGTGATTACTTGGAATACATTATATGTATCCAATGACTTACAGTGATAAGAATCAGAAAAAGTAGCAAACTGCTTGGCCTTTATTAATACTTTGTCCAACTACTGAGGGGTCAGGACTTAAATCCCAGAATAAAAAAAAAATTAGACAACAGTATGAGTAAGGCTTTGTGAAACAACCAGCTCTGGCAAGCTGACTGAGTAGTCAAATGTATGGCTGCTGCAGTATAATATGGATAAATGTGAGGTTATCCACTTTGGTAGGAAAGACAGGAAGGCAGACTCTTATTTAAATGGCTATAAGTTGAGACACAGGAACATGCATTGAAACCTGAGTATCCTTGTATAGCAGTTGCTGAAGGTAAGGATGTAGGTGCAGCAGGAGGTGAAGGAGACAAATGGCATGTTGGGCTTCACAAACAGGATTCGAGGACAGAAAAGGGGCATCTTGCTGTAATTGTACAGGGCCTTGCTGAGACTTCTCCTGGAACATTGTGCGCAGTTTTGTCTCCTAATCAAAGGAAAGATGTTCTTGTTATAGAGGGAGGGCAACAAAGAATTACCAGACTGATTCTTGGCTTGGCAGGACTGAAGTATGAAGACAGGTTAAATGAGTTATGATTATATTCACCGGAGTTAAGAAGAATAAGGGGAAATTGCATAGAAACCTATTGAATTCCAACAGTACTAGAAAGAGTAGATACAAGAAGAATATTCCCAATGACTGGGGAGTCCATAATCAGAGGTCACAGTCTAAAGATACAGGGTAAACTATTTAGGACTGAGATGAAGATAAATCTCTTCACCCAAAAGTGATGAACCTCCACAGAAAGCAGTCGTGAGCAAAATATTAGAGACAAAAAAACTACAGATGCTTGAATCCAAGGTAGACAAACAGGAGGCCGGAAGAACACAGCAAGCAAGGCAACATCTGGAGGAAAGGAGTATTCAATGTTTCAGGTATAACTTTCTTCAACAAAATATTGTATGATTTCCAGGAGGAGTTGCAAATAGCGCTTTGGACTAAAGAGATTAAAGTATATGGGGGATAAGCAGGAACAGGCTAGTGAGTTGGATGACTAGCCATGAATGGCAGAGCAGGCTTGAAGAGCCAAATAGACTACTCCTGCTCCTGTTTTCTGTTGCTATGTACAGTTTTGGTGAAGGTATTTCTGACAATGACAAGCATTATAATAATTGCAAATAATTAATTCAGAACCTTATCTATGTTAGTCCAAGTATTGGTTAATTGTATTGTGGAATGATCTCTGACTTCCCTGGATGGTTTTACTGTCACACTGTAACACAAAGATGCACTCTATTATCCAATTTGCTAAACTGCTGCTGGATTATTCGATTACTCTCTTCACTATCATCCAGTTTTTTGTCTGCTTTCATTGTTACTTTACTCATGATAGTCAGAGAGCTATCTGTGATATCTTACTCTTTTATCATTTCTGTAACTACCTCTTGGGTTCCAAACATTTGACCTTGGCTGCTGTTTTTTCTTTGTTTCCCTTTGGCGACAACTTTCAAAAACGGGTTAGGTTCCACATGTATGCTGAGGATACCTGCTTCTACTTCACCATCACCTCTGTCAACTCCTTACTGGTCATCTTTCTGAAGGTGAAACAGACAGTATGCCAACTTGGTGCCTTTTGACCTTGAGATGAGCTTCCAATCACATACCCACAGACAAAAAAAAATTGCAGATGTAAATTCAGGGCTGTCTGGTGAAGCCTTGTGTGGGATCCATGTAATGTCACATCTGTAGAATGTCAGGGAAACCTCAGACAGAGAAAGTCATAACAAAAGAAATAATGAGCTATCTCACCCTCTCAGCAGAAAGTCACCTCTTGCAGACATTTTCTGTGTTTTGCCTTTCCAGGAATAGACAAAACAAGGTATTAAAAACTGCCTGCAAACTTGGTATGTGAGCACTAGTGGGAGAAGGTGTGCTCATGGAAGAAGTATCCTTGTGAACTGAAGTTTGCATGTTTTCAGGAAGGGTCACTCGACCCAAAACGTTAACTCTGATTTCTCTCCACAGATGCTGCCAGACCTGCTGAGTTTTTCCAGAAATCTGTTTTCGTTTGCATGTACCAGCCTGGGTAGAAGTACAAGTGCAATGTGAACATCACAACTGAAGAACCACATCCTAGTCAACTGTGCATTCCAGGTAAATGGACTTTCGCTCTAACTGTTGGAAGTAAGTTAGTTAACAAGACAATCAAAAGGAAGCAGGACAACAGAAGCATCTCAGTTGTCCTCGTTTTTCAAGGACTGTAACTTCCCCCCCTCAGTGGTCGAGAACGCCCTCAACCGTGTCTCCCACATCTCCCGCACCTCATCCCTCACATCCCGTCCACGCAATAAGAACCAAAAAAGAATCCCCCTCGTCCTCACATACCACCCCACCAACCTCCGGATCCAACGCATCATCCTCCGACACTTCCGCCATCTGCAATCCGACCCCACCACCAAAGACATCTTTCTCCCCCCACCCGTATCTGCTTTCCAGAGGGACAACTCTCTCTGTGACTCCCTTGTCCGCTCCACACTCCCCTCCAGCTCCACCACACCCGGCACTTTTCCCTGCAACCGCAGGAAGTGCTACACCTGCCCCCATACCTCCTCCCTCACCCCCATCCCAGGCCCCAAGAAGACTTTCCACATCAAGCAGATGTTCACCTGCAGATCTGCCAATGTGGTATACTGCATCCGCTGTACCCGGTGTGGCTTCC
>NW_025973939.1:0-8772 GCF_021869965.1 Rhincodon typus
CTTGCCTGGTCTGGCCTGCGTGTGACTCCAGAACCACAGCAATGTGGCTGACTCTTAAAAGGCCTCTCAAATGACCTAGCAAGCCATTCAGTTGCACCAAACAACTAAAAAAGCTTAATAAAAACCAAAAGAACTGCGGATGCTGTAAATCAGGAACAAAAACAAAGTTGCTGGAAAAGCTCAGCAGGTCTGGCAGAATCTGTGAAGGAGAAAACAGAGTTAACGTTTCGGGTCCGCTGACCCTTCCTCAGAACCAGTGGTCACCGGACCCGAAAAGTTAACTCTGTTTTCTCCTTCACAGATGCTGCCAGACCTGCTGAACTTTTCCAGCAACTTTGTTTTTGTTCCTGATAAAAATAAGCTTGTTTTTCAAATTGTACATGCTCAAAGCAAGCTATTATTTATTTTGTTCAACCTGACAAAGTGGGTTTCTCTCATTATTTCAAAAGGGCTGAACAAGGTGTAATTACGTGGAAATGTGAAGTGATTCATTTCAGTAGTAAGAATGCAGAGCATCTTTAAAATAAAAGATACAATTTTAAAGAAGGGTGCAGCAACATAGGGAACTGGAGTATATGTGTATGAGTTATTGACATTGACAGAACAGGTTTAGATTGGGATTATTAAAGCATACAGCATCTTAGGCTTTATCAATAGGAGTATAACATACATGAGCAAGGAAGTTATGTTAAATCCATGCAAAACTAGTCTCTACAGGAGTAATCTGGCCAGTTCTGGGACAGTCTGTAAATGATGCGGATATGTTAGAGAAAATGCCAAAAAGATCCACAAGAATATTTCCAGGAATGAAGACACAGTTCCATGGATAGATTGGAAAAACTGAAAGTGCTCTTCTTGGAGAACAAAAGTTGAGACAAGGAACAAAAACAAAGTTGCTGGAAAAGCTCAGCAGATTGGCAGCATCTGTGAAGGAGAAAACAGAGTTAACGTTTCGGGTCTGGTGACACTTCCTCAGAACTGATGGTGGCTGGGAAATCGTCAGTTTATATGCAGAAAACAGGGAGGTGGGTGGGGTAGGGTTTTAAACGATAAGATAGAGCCCAAAGAGAGAGAAAGACAGTTGGACAGACAAAGGAGTAGCTAACGATCAGGCTGGGAGGGTGAATAGTTGTTAATGGGGACTGTCAGTGACTAACAACAGGGGGTGTGTAATGGGAGGCTATGTGGTAACAAGGCCTGGTGTGTGGGGTGGGGGGCTGGGAGATGGGGGAGTTTAGGCCCTAAAATTATTGAACTCAATATTGAGTCCAGAGGGCTGTAAAGGTTGAGATAAGATTTGATTGAGGTATTCAAAAGTATGATCGATTTGGACAAACTAAGTAAGAAGATACTGATCTCATTGTTGCAGCAATCAAGAACAAAATAGTCCAGATTTAAGTTGATTGCCAAAATGGTGACATGAGGAATGCAGTTTCACGTGAGTGGATAGGATCTAGAATATGTTGTGTTATATTATGACTTTAAGAACACAGTTACTTAAAGAGATCCAAATGCAAGTGATCCAAGGATGTCATCACATGACCAGAGGCCAGGATCATCCTGCATGGCAGCACAATAGGCTAAAGTGTATCTAGAGAATACTCGAAATTCTGTATTTGCTTTAGCTGTAAATAAATCCACAAGAGATTTTCAAGTAAATGGAATCCACGCACCTCATTTACCATAAGACCACAAGGTGTAGGAGTAAAAGTAGGCCATTTGGTCCAATGAGTCAGTTTTGCCATTCAATGAGATTATGATTGATTATCCTCAACTCCACTTCCCTGCCTTACTCCTGAAATCCTTGATTTCCCTTATTGATTTAAAATCTGTCTATATCTGCCTTGAATATACTTAAAGACAGCCTTTTGCAGTAAAGAATTCCAGAGATTCACTCCCCTATAAGAGAAAAAAAAAGTCCTTCTTAACTCTGCATTAAATGGACAAGCCCTTCCTCTGAGGTTATGCCCTCTAGACCTTGATTCTCCCACAAGGAGAAATAGTCTCTCTGCATTTACCCAAACCATCACCCTAAGACTCTTACATGTTTCATTTTTCTAAATTTCAATGAGTACAAGTCCAACCTATTCAACCTCATAAGAAAATCCCTCTGAACTGCTTCCGATGCCAGGTTATCCTTCCCTGTATGAGGGGACCAAAACAGAATACCAGGTGTGGTCTGACTAGTGCTTTGTATAGTTTTAGCAAGGCGTCCTTATTTTTATACTCTATTTCCTTTAACCTAAAGGCCAAAATTGCATTTGCCTTCCCTATAACTCAGTGAACTTGGATGTCAGCTTTTTGTTATTCATGCATGAAGACATCCAAACTCCTCAGTGCTGCAGCTTTCTGCAATCTTTCTAAACTTTAAAAAAATTTCAGTCCTCTATTCTTCCTATGACAGTGGGTAACATCAGTTTTCCCTACATGATATTCCAACTGCTATATATTTGTCCACTCACTTAACCTATCCATATCACACTATAGATTCTTTGTGTCATCTTCACCACTTGGCTTCCCATCTATTTTTGTGCCATTTGCAAACTTGGAATAGTACATTCACTTCTGTCATCCAATTCCTTCATATGCATTGCAAAAAATTGTGGCCCCAGCACTGATCCCTGTGTTTCTCCATTAGTCACATGTTGCCATTCCAAAAATGCCCCTTTATTTCAACTGTCTTCTGATAGTTCACCAATCCTATGCCCATGCTAACATATAATCCCAAACACTATGGGGTCTTGTCTTATCCAGTAGTTTTACATGCAGTAGTTTATGAAATGCCTTTGGAAATCTAAATGTGTTATATCTACTAGTTTGTTTGCATGATTTCCCCGTCATGAAGCATAGCCTCAAAATAAGGTGGAGTAGATTTAGAACTGAGTTGAGGAGGAACCTCTTCATCCAAAGGGTTCTGAATCTGAGAAATTCCCTGCTGAGTGGAGCAGTTGAGAGTATTGAATGTCTTTAAGGCAAAGATAGATAGTTTTTTTGAACAGTACAGGAATTAAGGGTTATGGGGACCGGATGGAGCTGAGTCCACGAAATGATCAGCCATGATTTTATTGAAGGGTGGAGTAGGCTTGAGGGGAGATGGTCTACTCCTGCTCCTATTGCTTACATTCTTATGAAGCCTCGCTGACTCTGCATAACCATATTGTGCATTTCTAAACATTCTGCTATTACAGTACTTGTAATAGACTCCTTTTCCCAATGACTGATGTTAAGCTAACAAGTCTTCAATTACCAATTCTTTTGCCTCCCTCTCTTTTTGAATAGGGATGTCACATCAGAAATCTTCCAATCTACTGAGACCTTTTCTAAACTCCAAGGATTTGTGTAAGTTTACTACTAGTGCATCCGTTGTTTCTACAGTTACTTCTTAAAATCCTAAGATGCAACTCATCAGATCAAGAGGACCTATTGGCCTTCAGACTCATTAGTTTACCATTTGTGTTATATACAAAGAGCATAAACAAACACTACATGATGTGCAGTTGTGATTGTCTCTTAAAAACATCAAAACAAAGAAGATAATGATACAACTTGAGGACCATAAGGAAAAACAGCAGTCAAGACTCAAAACACTCCAAAAATCAAAGTTTCCTACAGTACATAAGTCAGAAGAAAATAAATGCAGGAAACAGAAGACACTTCGTTCACAAACTGTGAATACCTTGAAGCTAAACAAAGCTAGACAGGCAGCCAACTGATTCAGGACTACACTATGTAAAGGACAATCAAAAACCATCCCCATGCACAACAAAGAAAAAGCGTGACTGAATTCAAACAAAGACAAAAAAAGGCAACTGCAACCAGGAACAGCGCAGAGTCAATAGAACAAGTTTTAAAATGAAAAATAAAAGTAGCACACCCCACTAGATTGTGCTGATGCGCAGACAAAAATTGCACAAATTAAAATATAAGTTGATACAAGAAACCAAAGAGCACAGCAGAAACACTGCTGAAGTCTCTGATGGAATATCCACATAATATTAAAATTATCAAAAATCCTTGCAAATTGATAGAGACTGAAAAAGCCAAGGAGCAACAGAATAATGGATGGCAAGTACCCTAGAATGAATTGGAAGGCCACAGGTGTCTTATCTGGGCTCAAACATTTTAAACAAAAAATAAAAGCAATTGCAGAACTAAATGAGCAAGCTATGAAAATACAGGAAGCTGTTGGACATTTGGGGTTATGAAGTATCAAAATTTATGGGGTATCTTAACAGGGCCAGAAAGATCCTGCAAAAAAATGGAAATTGGAAGGTCAGATTCATGTAAGAGAAAATGTTAACATTTAACACTTAGAAATGATGCCCTACAGACAACAGTAAAAAAAAAATCACGAACATAATTTGTCAGTAAATGTTGTAACAAGGGAAACTGATATGATTTTTCAGACTGGAATGTTGGGCAAATAATAGAGTTGCTGATTTCCACAGAATCTATCATGGAAATCCAAAAAGAGTTCTTAGAAAAAAGGAAAGCTCACAGAATTGATTCACTGCAAGCAAATGGCAGAAAATGCAAAGTCATTGTAGCCAGACAACGCTACCTACAAGCACAAGGTTCAACTAATAGTTTTGGCATTGTAGCCAGGACATAAAAAACCAACACGCTGTATGGTAAGTGCACTCTAACACACCCATCACAAAGCTATCTTGCACCAAAGGATGCTAGGCTACAAAAGGGCACAACCAAACAGAAGACAAGCAAAGCAATAGCAGCAAGGAGAGTGCCAGAGACCCGTGTAAACATATGCTGATGCATGATGTTTACAGCAAGTGAGACCTAAGGCAAGGCCCATAGAGGAATAAGTCCCAATCAGAGGTCAAACAGGCTTTCCATATTGTGAATGTAACACATTGCATGCACAAAGTCAAGCAACTAGAAACTTTTAATACAATCAATGTTACATGCCCAAACAAACTAGCAAACACACACTTGAAACCAAGATTATCATGGGAGTTAGTGTACATATCCTAGCAGACAGAATTCAGAAGGATATACTGTGAACTATTGGAACTCAATAACAAAATTGATGACTGCTAAATTAAATGCACACAATGAATCACCAATTCCTTGGATTTACACATTAACAATGCAATGCAGCTCTAGCAATTCGGCATGGCAGTCACAAACATTTTATCTGGTTGACATGAGCAGGCCAGCGGAAGCAGGATTACCAGCATGTACAGATCTTAACACTGCGATTATCCACAAGGTCGCCAGTGTATTTATGGTAGCAGAAAAGACCAAGATTACTTGCATTGAGCAAGTCCAGAAATTACAACAATTGTACTCAGATAAGTTTGACATCAGAGGAAATTTCAGCCTCTGAGAAGATGCAATTCCATCATTTAAACCTCCCAGGAAGTGTGCAGTGTTTAGGTACAAGAGAAGTTTTAGTGCGAGCTGGTTGAAATGGAATGTAATAGTGCTACCCATGATGAGTATCACTTTATGGATACCTCAGATACACTGAGCAGGTTGCCAAAACTAAACAAGGATGTTCCATTGGATCTGCAGGTAGACGACATGGACATCGAGATGGAACAGATGTTCAAAGTCAATCTATTACAAATATGGTCAGCATAAATGTGTCTAACTTCAAATAGATACACCTAACGACACACAACTGAAGGCACCATGGAAAGCTATCATGGAAGGGTGGTCTGACATGTTAAAAAAGGTGCCAGGCACTCTCAGGTGCTTTTGACCTTACAGAGATGAGCTCGGTATGAGTGATGCAATTTTCAAAGGAAAGTAAGTACTTGTGCCTAAGAGATAGTAGGAACTGCCGATGCTGGAGTCTCAGATAACAAGGTGTAGAGCTGGATGAACACAGCATGCCAGGCAGCGTCAGAGGAGCAGGAAAGCTGATGTTTCGGATCTGGACCCTAAACTGCCTAAACTGTCCACTAGTATAAATTGTCACAACTACACCAAGGGGCATAGAGTGTGTGAGGCAATGAGAACATGAGACATTATATAGGACACAGATCAGCGGTGATACCAAAAAATAAGTGAGGAAGAGCAAGGCATGTCAGGGCCACCAGCTACAGAACACAGAGAAACTGAATAATCTCATGAGATTCGGTCAGTCGCTCTGTCTGAAATCACCGCTGATCTATTTACCTTAAATGAAAGTGACTTTATCCTTTAACAAGTGCAGGTAGCTCTCCTATAACGCGATAGTTCCATTCTCGTGTGACCTTGCACTACACAAAATAGTCATAGAAATTTGCATTACAGGGAAATCATTATAGAAAATACTATACCTGAACAGCAGAAGGTTCACGTTATCCAAACAGCATACACTATTCATCCATCACGTTACAGCCACTTCGCATCAGCGAAACACGCGTTATAGCAGAACTACCTGTATTTCTCATTATTTATGATTGTCAGACAGATAAAGAATATTCCAAGCATATCTATGACAAAAGCATTGGGTCCCATGTTCAACCCTCCCTCTCATCCCCGCCTCCTTGACCTGACAAAACCTATCCATCTTCTCCCCCACCTATCCGTCCCGCCCACCTCACTGACCAATCCCCACCACTCACCTATCGCCATCCCACCTACCTTCCCCAGCCCCACCCCTCCTCTCTCTATTTATTTCTGAACTCCCTTCCCCCTCCCCATTTCTGAAGAAGGATCCCGACCCGAAACGTAAACTTTCCTGCTCCCCTGATGCTGCCTGGCCTGCTGTGTTCCTCCAGCTCCACACCTTGTTATCTCTTGACTCCAGCATCTGCAGTTCTTGCTATCTCTTTGTTCCATGTACAATCTGTTTGATACACCTCTGGAGAAATCCTTCTGACAATGGCCTACGGTAGCAAAATTTAAGGTGCATGTGTGTCAAATGAAGATGAAGTATGAGTCATTCTCATCATATTACTATAGATCAAATGATCTTGCTAAGTAAATGGTTCACACCATTAAATCACTTATCTTAAATGACAAGAAAACACAATTTTATGTTGCTATATTACAACACAAGGATATGTATCTGGATATGGGATTACCATTGCCAGCAGAGATCACATTGAGAAGACAAGTGAGAATGATCACCCATCCACATTTGTGGAACGACTTAACTACACGTAGGACAAAATGTCATAGTCACCCTTCCTACAATGGCGACTTGATTACCCAAATTAGTATCCAAAGTGTTCAGTGTGGCCAGGGGTTTTGAGAAGTCATAGCACCCAACAGAGTAAAGCTAAGGAAGAACAGAAACCAGCTAAAGGCAATGTACAATATTGCAAGCCGGACACAAAAGAGCTCAATCAGATGATGGACGTCCGGTCCCTATACACCTGCATTCCCCATACAGATGGCCTAAAGGCCCTCCGCTTCTTCCTGTCCAGCAGGCCCGAACAATCCCCCTCCACCGACATCCTCATCTGCTTAGCCGAACTCGTCCTCACCCTCAACAACTTCTCTTTCAATTCATTCCACTTCCTACAGACAAAGGGGGTGGCCATGAGTACCCACATGGGCCCAAGCTACGCCTGCCTCTTTGTAGATTACGTGGAACAATCCCTCTTCCGTAGCTACACTGGCCCTAAACCCCAATTCTTCCTCCGTTACATTGATGACTGTATCGGCGCCGCCTCGTGCTCCCACAAGGAGCTCGAACAGTTCATCCACTTCACCAACACCTTCCACCCCAACCTTAAGTTCACCTGGACCATCTCTGATATGTCTCTCTCCTTCCTGGACCTCTCTGTTTCCATCTCTGGCAACCACCTGGAAACCGATATCCATTTCAAGCCCACTGACTCCCACAGCTACCTAGAATACATCTCCTCTCACCCACCTTCCTGCAAAAATGCCATCCCCTATTCCCAATTCCTTCGCCTCCGCCGCATCTGCTCCCAGGATGAGGCATTCCACTCCCGAACATCTCAGATGTCCTCGTTTTTCAAGGACCGCAACTTCCCCCCTCTCAGTGGTCGAGAGCGCCCTCGACCGTGTCTCCCGCATTTCCCGCAACTCATCCCTCACAACCCTCCCCGCAATAACAACCAAAACAGAATCCCCCTCGTCGTCACGTACCACCCCACCAACCTCCAGATCCAACACATCATCCTCCGACACTTCTGCCATCTGCAATCTGACCCCACCACCAAAGACATCTTTCCCTCCCTACCCTTATCTGCTTTCCGGAGGGACCAGTCTCTCCAGGACTCCCTTGTCCGCTCCACACTCAGCACTTTTCCCTGCAACCGCAGGAAGTGCTACACCAGCCCCTACACCTCCCCCCTCACCCCAATCCCAGGCCCCAAGAAGACTTTCCACATCAAGCAGATGTTCACCTGCACATCTGCTAATGTGGTATACTGTATCCGCTGTTCCCGTTGTGGCCTCCTCTACATCGGGGAAATCAAGCGGAGGCTTGGGGACCGCTTTGCGGAACACCTACGCTCGGTTCGCACTAAACAACTACACCTCCCAGTCGCGAACCATTTCAACTCCCCCTCCCATTCCTCAGACGACATGTCCATCCCGGGCCTCCTGCAGTGCCACAATGATGCCACCCGAAGGATGCAGGAACAGCATCTCATATTCCGCTGGGGAACCCTGCAGCCCAATGGTATCAATGTGGACTTCACAAGTTTCAAAATCTCCCCTCCCCCTACCACATCCCAAAACCAGCCCAGAATGTCCCCGCCTCCCTAACCTGTCCTTCCTCCCACCTATCCCCTCCTCCCACCTCAAACCACACCCCCATCTCCTACCGACTAACCTCATCCC
>NW_025973940.1:0-8772 GCF_021869965.1 Rhincodon typus
AGACCCTTCTTCAGAAAATTTTCTGAAGAAGGGTCTAGGCCCGAAACGTCAGCCTTCCTGCTCCTCTGATGTTTGGCCTGCTGTGTTCATCCAGCTCTACCCCTTGTTATCTCAATCTTTAGAGGAGTCTAGGTTCTTCTGCCCTCTGGGGCTAGCCTATGATTATACAGTTAATGTATTGTTCCATTTTTGATTGTACTGTTTTGTTTTGTAGTTTGAGTGCCAAAACAGAGGAGCTCAAAACTCCCAAGATTTACACAAAAACAGGAGACAAAGGTTTGTACTGTTACTAAAGAATATATTTGCTTAACTGCTGAGAGTAGAGATGCTCCATTAGATATATTTGTAGGTTCATGCATTGAGAGTGTGAGGATCCTTTTATATTTGAGGTATTTTTCCACACTTTGAGTGAAAACATGTGGAAAAGTATTGCTCAAAAATACTTTTGTTTTAATTCTTTGTTGAACTGATCTTCAGCGCTCTTGTTATACCTGGCCCACACAGTTCCTGCTCCCAGTCCTCTGCCCATGCTAAAGGAGGGAACCTGAGAGATGTTCAGAATCTCCTGCTAGCAGTTTTCTTGGGATCAGGAACTTACAGCATTAGAGATTATAGTGACACTAAGTGTTCAGGTGGTGTACCTTAGACCTATATGACCTAATGCACTGTGATGCTGTTGAAGAAGAGAGTTTGATAAGATTACCAATGCTTCCCTACATTCCAAATACATTTTTTTTAGAAATCTACAAAAAAGTGTAAAAATCCATCTTACTTAACAAATGAGCAATGGCAAATCAGTAGTCTGCTTTGCATTCCACTTTGACTCGCTTGCTTTTCCATTTGAGTTTATTGCAGCTGTTCAGCAAAATTTATAATTTGTTATCATTCCATAATGCTTGTTCACCTTTTACAATTTCTATGTTTTGAAAGGGTTTTCCAGCACCTTCACTGGGGAGCGTAGGCGAAAGGATGATATTGTATTTGAAGCTTTGGGCAGTACAGATGAATTGACATCTGCAATTGGGTATGTAATGCTTAACATTTTAGAGAATATTTGGAGTTATTGAGAAATTTGTGCTGGTGGCACACTTATATCACTCAGTACTAATTGCTGCAAATATTGCACAGTGAACTTGCCAAACTAAGAAGGTTCAATACTTTGTGATGTTAAAGTACCTCAGTCAGGGCAAGTAATTTGCTACTGTACTCGAGCTCTGAAGAAAGGAAATTACTCCAGGGATTTTACTTCTTCCCTGAATTTGGGGATATTGAACAAGAACATTGCTTGTGATACCTCCCACAGTTAAAGGACACTTGCT
This sequence comes from Rhincodon typus, assembly GCF_021869965.1. Lineage (NCBI taxonomy): Eukaryota > Metazoa > Chordata > Chondrichthyes > Orectolobiformes > Rhincodontidae > Rhincodon > Rhincodon typus. The sequence goes on from NW_025973940.1 coordinate 1,320, forward strand.
ATTTTAATGTGCATATTGGCCTGTTGGAGAAGGTACTTGAGGACACCTGGGACCATGGAAACACATTTGAGCAGGAATCAATTCTGGAAAGAAAATGGAGAAAACGTGGGAGGTGGTAGGGAAGGAGCAGTGAAAAGGGGGAAAATAGAATATGTAGTTCTGAATCATGAGAAATCAACTTGAGCTGTTGCTATATTTCTGTATTTTGTAATAACACAGCAGACTGTGTTGCAGTTTGTTGGGACACTGCATGGTATCTTATTGGGCTATGGCAAGATGTCTGGCAAGGCTGATCTCTATGTTGAGATCATCTCTCTGCATATTCATTTTTCGCAAGTGGTGTGTTGAGAGTCTCACTAGCAGTGGCAAGTTCCCAATTGAGTTCATCATTGCTTGTAAACAGCCCAACTTGTCACAAGTTGCGATCTTGCCAGACTCTCAACACAAACTAGCCATAGGAGGGTGTATTACATGGGAACAGCATTATTCTCCAGCATATTATCTTGGCAACACAGACATCTAAGGTCCTTACTCCCTGACCATTGTACAGAATTAGCCATCTGTGTTGTAACTCCCTGGCCCAGTCACTGCTGGGGAGCTCCCCAAGATGTACACTTCTGCGCATATTGCAAGCAAATCATTAGGCAGTGATGAGGGGGATGGGATTGCCTTAGATGTTGGAGTGAGCTGATGACATGCAGACTTGCAGCTACCATTGCTTCCATTTGACACTTGTTGGGCACCCCAACTATGTGCCTTGTTAATGTCCAATGAGTGATGCTACAGGGTGCAACGGAGCTTCTACAAGCAAGACAGATAAGGGGACAACCACATAAATGGTGAATTGCAAAGGTTTATGAAATATAATAACTATTGACATAACATTGTTTGAAAACCAAAGTTTCAGCTTGACAGCTTTTTTCATACAAACAATGAACATCACATCATATGCTGAACAAAATATTTACATGAGTTTCCCAGGCATCACTCCTCCTCCAGCTGGTGCCTCCTGGCACTACCCTGTCTCCTTTTGAAGAAGGGTACTTGGACCAAATTTGAAGCTCCCTGTCCCACTCTTGCCGTGCTCTTGGTCCTGAGGTCCACGGACTGGGGACATGAAGGGTGGGTATTAGGACTGTCCAGCAGCCCCTGATGGTGCTGAGCCTGCCTGTCTGTCCATGGCAGCTGCCACCGTCTACATGGAGACAGATAGTCTCAGGACTGGCTGCACTGCTAAAGAGTCTTGGTAATGACAGGCAGTGCATTGAGGGAATGGCACGTTGCTCCAGCTTCTCAGCGTCGAGGTCAGTTCCTCGTGTATGTCTGCCTGCCTCTGCTGCTCCTCCCTGTGCAAAAATCCCTCATTGCCAAGACCACAGGGCCGTCTCCTGCTGGGGGCTGAATAGGTACCTGGTCTCCAGCAGTCCTCCGACTGCTAGTGATCTGGGTTGTTTCTTCCTCACACATCTGGAACTGCCTGTGTACCTTTATAGAGCTCACTGCAAAATTCTCATCTCTGCTGCTGGTGCCACCTGTCCTATGTCACTTCAACCTGTTATGGGATGTCTTGTCTTCTGTAATGGCATAAAAGGGCTAAATGAGTGAGATGCAAGTAGGTAGCATAGCTCTTAGGATTGGGGAATATGGGGAGAATGTGTTGGAGTGTTTCCAGAGCGTGAGGCAGTAGCATGGAGGGCATACATGGTTAGTCATGTGGGAAGGGGGGGATGGTGATGACAGCAAGAGAGGACGGTGTTTCATGCAACAGAGAAGGTGTTAGACCATAAGCATTAGTGGGAAATGGATGCTGTGGCACAGTTATGTGGGGTAGTATAGAGTACAACATTGTGTTTATACTGTTGGGGTGAAAATTATTGATCTTCTTGATCTGCTGCCCTGTGCTCCGTACTCTAGAAATGGACAATCTCCAACCATGCCAATCCCATGATGATGGGGCTCCTCTGCCAATCCTCTAGGAAGATGACTCCTCTCTAGCACCCCATCCACAAGGATCTCCAAGTCCCTCTCAGAGAATCATGGATTCAGCCTCCCCTTCTCTGCCATCTCTCCTCACTCCTTCCACAGCTGAGCAGCACAGCTTCCAGATAGCAGCACTCCTGCAGTTGCTCAGCAGGCTTTGGAAGATTGTGCAGCTGGGAGGGATGCTCTTCTTAAGGAGGACCTCTGCTGTATAGCAAGTTACTCTGGGAATGGCATTTGGTAAAGGTGGGAGGTGGAAACTGGACACGAGTCTTGCTACGAGGGCTGAAATGTCAATTACTGTGGTGAGGTTGTTAAGAGAACCCACTCAGTCACGCAGTGAGAATCACTGCACAAATGTCATGCTTTGCCCAAAAAACTGTAAGATACTGTTCTTTCATTACTAGGATTTTGGATTTTAGCCAAAATCTGTTTGGTATTTAGGACAATATTCTATGGGAGTGATAGAGGGAAAACTTGTACTAGACATTTTTTTTGCTCTTGTTTTATGGTGTCTCTAAGCTGTCTGTTGTTTCTTTCAGGCTGGCAGTTGAATTCTGCCTGGAGCAAGGTTTTGAGTTTGAGAAGGAACTTTACAAGGTACAGTGAATCATTAAATTACCTAGCCCAGAGGATGCTGCTTGTCCTACTCTGCCTGCATCAGTCTTTGAAAGAATTGTCTCACTTTCCTGGTTATCTTTGATCTACAGTATGATTCTGGACACAGAATAGCCCTTGAAGGAGTACAGGATAGATTCACTGCTGTGTTACCACACCTCCAAGAATGATATAGTTTCTCATAACCTAAATAGACTTGTGTCCCTTACGATACAGAAGGTTAATAGATAAATTTATATGATGTTTTTATAGAATTTTGAAAGAAAATGGTAGGGAAGACTGAGAAAACCTTTCTTTGCTGGTCAAGGAGACTACAACAAGGATACATAACCTTAAAATCAGAGCTGGACCATTCAGAAATGAAGTACACATCACTGGGTGGATGTGTGAAAACTCCTTTTAAAAAAAAAACAATAGATGCTAGCTTATTTTTCAATTTGTAACTTATGCTTGCCAAGGTAATCGGATGGAGTTAAGATACAGTTCAGAACAACCATGATATAATTAAATGATGGATTAGATTTAAGAATCTGAAAGGGGGAAAGTTGGTATAGTGGTTTTTTCATTGGACTAGCAAGGCTAATACTGTTTTCTAATTACAGCATGTCAGAAATGAATTCAAAATCCATTTTAACAGGTGAAAATGAATTAGTCTAAAGTCAACCTGGAAACCATTGTAAATTGTCATAATATAAAACATCTGTATCTCTAATTTCCTTTTAAGGAACATATCCTTACCTAGTCTGGCATCCATGTGGTTCTAGACTCCCAACAATGTGATTAACTCTCAAATATCCTCAAAAATGACCTTAACAGTCCACTCCAAGAACAATTAGGGACAGGCAACAAATATTCATCTAGCCAGAGATGCTTCGGTTCAAGTGGGAAACAGAGGACCTCCTGTTTCCAAGTTCCCTCAGGTTTCTGAAACTCCTGCCAGTGGAGGCAGTTTGCTCTTATTTACTCTAAATCAAAATCCCTCGTTATTTTTAAAATTCTTCTCCTTAGTTTCACTTCTGTAAGAACAATCTCAGTTTATGTAGTCTCTGGTGCAGTATATGTTAAGGATATTGATGTACCTTGGAGTGCTTTAAAACAGTTCAATCTGTTGAGGCAGGCTGGAGATTGTCTTCAAAAATATTTAAGGCTCTGAATTCAGAAATGTTTTCATTTGTAAAAGAGTTTAGTAAAACCAAAATTTACATTGTCAGTCATAATTAGATAATTTAGTATTCAACTTTGAGTCAAACTTAAATTCTTTCTAAAAATTCTCTTAAATTTGAAAATTTAAAAGTGATTTTAAAGGTATTACATTTTAATTTTTCCTAATGACTTAATATGAAGTATGCAACATGATCTGGTGCTTGGGTGTCTGGAAGGTTGTAGTTCAGAGCTAATCTAGCAAATAAATGGGCAGTGCTTGCAACAGAATTGACCTCCGTGTTCTTATAATTGAAAGTAAACAAAAAGCTGACCATGATTCTTACTACCAGACACTTTGCAACCTGGCGTCATGTTTGACCCCAAGGTGAGTTTCTGACTTCACGACTGTGCCTTTTCTAAAGCCATTTATTTCCATTTTGTTTTAAACAAATTCGGTGGTTAAGAGGGGAGAAAAGAACAAATTGAAAGGTCTGTGATATGGAAGGCAGGAGAGATTTAATGGTTAAGGAATGATGGTTCAAGACAAAAGAGAATGGTAATGGGATGAGTAAAGGAACAAATGTTCTAGAGGAAGTGCAGATGGGAATAGTAGAACCTATTAATGGGGTAGCAGTTATGATTTGAAATTATTGAACTTGGTGTTGAGTCTGAAAACCTGTAAAACACCTTAATTACTATATGAGATGCATTTCCTCAATATTACATTGACCTTTGGGAGCATTTGTATGAGGCTGAGTATAGGTAATGTGAAGCTTGTGGGGCAGATCAGAAGTATTCAGCAAAACAATAGCCCATTTTGTGTTAACTTTCCCCACTGTAGAGGAGCCCACATCATGATCAGTAAGTGCAGAATACAAAATTGAAAGATGTACAAATACATTGCCGTTTCATCTGCAAGAAGTCTTTGGGATGAGATGCTGCAAAGAGAGAAGATATAAGTACAGATGTTGCCTCTTCTATTCTTACCCCCTCCACAGAGCACCTTCCCAGGTATTAGGGGTGATTGACACATGAACCAGGGTGTTATGGAGCAAACAATCCCTTAGGAATATTAAAAGTAGAAAGGAAGATATGGTTACTGTCATTCTGCTAAAGGTGTTAGGTATGGGAGTGGATGAACCTTTGGATGTAGAGGCTAATGAGGTATAAGGTAAAAACAAGGGAGCACTATTGTGGTACTGGGCAGAAGGGTAATTGTGGAAAGCAGACTGCAGGAATTGTAATGGATGCAGCCAAGTGTCCTGTTAACTATGATGGTGGGAATCCTCACTTAAGGGAAGGGTGGCATAGTTGTAATACATAGAACATAGAACAGACAGCACAGTACAGGCCCTTCGGCCCACGATGTTGTGCCGACCTATTATCCTACTAAGGTCAATCTACCATGCATACCCTACGTTTTACTATCCTCCATGTGCCTATCCAAGAGTTGTTTAAAAGTCTCTAAAGTATCTGAGTCCACTACCACTGCCGGCAGTGCATTCCACACGCCCACCACTCTCTGTGTGAAGAACCTACCTCTGACATCTCCCCTATACCGTCCTCCAGTCACCTTAAAATTATGCCCCCTCGTAATAGTCATTTCCGCCCTGGGAAAAAGTCTCTGACTATCCATTCTATCTATGCCTCTCATCATCTTGTAAACCTCTTATCAAGTAACCTTGGGTATATCCTGTCTGGCCCAGGGGACTTATATGTCCTCAAGTTTTTCAAAATTTTTAGCACATCCTCCTTCCTAACAACAACCTGTTCAAGCATATCTGCCTGTTTCATGCTGTCCTCACAAACGTCAAGTTCCCTCTCACTGGTGAACACTGAAGCAAAGTATTCATTAAGGACCTCCCCTACCTCCTCTGACTCCACACACAGGTTCCCTCCACTGTCCCTGATTGGCCCTACCTTCACTCTGGCCATCCTCTTGTTTCTCACATAAGTATGGAAAGATTTGGAGTTTTCCTTGATCCTACCTGCCAAGGTTTTCTCATACCCGCTTCTAGCTCTCCTAAGTCCATTTTTAAGTTCCTTCCTGGCTACTTTGTAGACCTCTAGAGCCCTGTCTGGATATAGGGCAATGGCTTACACCTGAAAGAGAAACAGAGGTCTGGAAGGGAAAAGTCAGATGGCCTGTGCAGGTCAAGGGAAATAACGAAGCAACACGGGGAACCAGTTGAGTTTTAATTGTCTGCAAGGGACAAGTCTTGACAAGGAATTACGAAGATGTAAGCACTTAGTTTTTGAACTTCAGGGATCTCTGAAAATAAAAATAATATCAAATTTACTCACCCAGCTGGCTTCATTTTGTCTTCCTTTTAAAAGAGAAGTATTTAGTTGTCTCTTAAATAAGAACAACTTGATAATTTGTACCTGTCCTCATCTCTCGAAGGTTTACAGTCCATCTTTTGAAAGACTGAGGCATGGGTTGTAAAGACACTCAATCCAGTTCTGATCACAAATAATTTCCATTGTTATGCCTTGAGTTAAACCATATATTGGACGACTGCTTCATATTTAATTATTAAAATGAAGGCTATTTGCATCAATAAATAAATTTAAATCAATGTTATTGAACTCAAATGACTAAGACATATTTCTAATTTGTGTATAAACAAGGAAGAACAGCAACTTAAGATAGTCACAATCTTCTCCTTGTCACTTATTTCAGGAACTTGCCTGTGTTCTGTGGCTATATTAAATATTGAGTCTTGTTTGGCTTGTTTCACAGATCCAGTGTGTGTTGCAGGATGTTGGATCCAACGTAGCTACTCCCATTTCTTCTGCACGAGAGAGCCATCTTAGTAAGGAATTTAAAGGAAATCAGTTAAGGCTGATGTAATTTTAATCTTCTGGTCCTATAGAACCTGTGTTTTTCCTTTGCATCCTCTTTTCTAGATGCACACTATCTGATTGATAGTGAACAGGCTGTCCTTGCTGAAAATTTCAGGCCAGGCAGCATCAGAGGAGCAGGAAAGCTGACGTTTCGGGTCGGGACCCTTCTTCAGAAAAATCTGAATGTCCTGTTTCCACACTGTAGGGATTCTATGATTCATAAACAGTAACACCAACTCCCTTTTCTGTGCTACTAAACGTTCAACCCATTTGGGGGCCTGAGGTTTTACGGTTCTGATCCCAACTCATGTTCCTATTGGATGAGTCAAATCCCAGAATGAAATCTGGCTTGGTAGATCATATGTCAAAATTTGATCTGTGATGATCTTTCACAGATACACAAGGCTGTCGGTTTGGTTTTAAGAATAAAACAGAAGTATTTTTATGCATGAAAGAAGCAAAAAATAAAATAAATGAAGGCAAACTGTCTTAATATACCAATGTTTGAGATATTTCAAAATACATGGCAGAACAAAATTCTAACTACTCCCGAATAAAATCACATTCCAGGTAATCAGAATAAATCTAGAGAAATGTTCCTTCCCATCCAATCTGTGGGTTTGATTTCATTGTTCTTCTCAGTTCTGGTCCCATGAGTTGTAAGGACTTTTGAATCCCTCGCTGTGTTCTGCATAATGGTACGGAATCCTTAACATCTACCTGAACAAAAAGACACATCGTCAGCTTCCTAGAGTTAATTTTCAGATTGTCACTGTCCCAGAGGACCATCTGGCTACTCTCTCATTAGAGAGAGAGAGACAATGGTGGTGGTTTAACCTGAGGGTCACCATGCCTCAGGTGAGGG
>NW_025973941.1:0-8772 GCF_021869965.1 Rhincodon typus
GATTTGGATGTTAGAGTTAGATAGGAAGAGGTTCAAGTGAAGCTTAATCATAGGCATAGATTAATTGGGCCAAATGCGCTGTTTCTTTGCCATATATACCATGCAAACGTGAGTAAAAAGGGTTGTTGTAGCTCAGGCTAATGTCTACATTTTCCTCCCTCTTTGAGTTTTGACAAGTTTTTATGTGAAAGAAAATTCCAGTTGCTTTTGACAAGTATTTATCACCACTCAAGCTTACAAGCAGGAGAAGAAGATTCACTTTTTGTTGCCACTCTGCTGATGCAAAGCTTGACTTATGTCGGAATTTTGAACTTTCATCTTAACCAGATTTATTCCAACTCTAGGTGCCCCATAGTTGAAGAGTTCCTTTTGTAGTGCTGAGCATAATTACCCATACGAAGGGAAGATTTTTAATAATTACTGTTACTAATGTTATATTTTGATGTATTCTGTACAAATTGTGTCTTATTTTCTGACTTACCAGCTATAGTAGTAAATTATGAACGAAATGACTTGAGGTTCAGTAGTGCCTTCCAAGTTTTTGGGATGTCCCAAAACCTTTAAGTACTTTTTGAGGTTTGTTGTAAAGTAGGTCATGTGACACCCAAATTACACCAAGCAAAATCCCATAACTCATGGGATAAATGACCAGATCACTTATTTTTAGGTGTTGCTTGAGGGACAAATATTGTTCAGCACAGAGGAGAAGGTTTTGCAACTTTTCTTGCAATAATGTCATGGGATCTTTTATGCCCACCTGAGAAGACAGACAGACCTCGGAGCATGTGCCTGAAATTTATGCTCAGGTTCTTGAAATGGAACTTGGGCCCACAACAACCTGACTTCAAGACTAAAACAATCAAGTGAACAGTATGTTGCTCATCATTTACATAATAATCAGCCCATGCCCATATTTATTGCGGCATGTAGGTATAAATCAGTTTGACAGCGGTGAATGCAGTCAACAATATAAAAATGCCAGGAAAAGATGCAGTGCAAGCTCAAACTACAGAGGCATTTTTGAAAATTGAACCCACAATTAAAATCTAATGAAACTAGTCCTCAAAATGAAAAACAGATGGTATAAATTGAATGTCTAGTAGAGCAATTCAGATGTTGTCACTTCACTGTATTTAATCATTTGTGAGTTATAAAAGTGGGGTCACTGATTATTTTGTATTCTTGGATAGACAGTGAATATCTTTGGTCATGTAATTAAGACTGATTATTGCAGTGTAAGGTGATTACCTCCAAAAAGAGTTAATCTTTGTAAGCAGACATTTGTAGAAAGACCCAGTACCTGGTTTAGCTCCATTTAGTTTTCAAGTCCTGTAAATTAATATGAGAAATGCTTCCAATATTAAAATAAAGCATTTTCTAAGACCCTGGAGCATTCGTGCATTACACAGCTGACTTTGGCCATTATCGTAAAGTTCTATTGTAATTTTATAGCTGGGGATCTATAAAAATTTTGGATGTGTTCCAAATTATGTTATGAGTTACTTTCCCAAATTCTTCATTGTAATGTGGTTTATCATTTTGCATTGGGAACAATTAATGGTGGCAGTCTGATCCCTTGGACACATCTTCACCCTGTTGACAGTTCCAGTGCAGCACCACATACTGCTGCTACTGCTGCTTGTAGCTACTCCTGTCAGGTTTTCTGCCAACATGGTATGTTATGCATGTCTGTCCAGTGCCATCCTTACACATCCGTCGTAGGTCATCTGTAACCACTTTGAGTCGTATGATCTTCCAGCTATGCCTGGGTCATTATTTTTAACGGAATTTGTTGCAGAGAGGCCAACTGCTTCTGTATCTCCTATTTTTTGACTCTGACTTTCCACAACTGACCCTGTATACTATGTGAGGTCACAGGTAGTTTGTAGATAACTGGCCGCTTGCTTATTAAGTTTCATGACAGTACCTTTGGGTGTGTCAGACACCTTGATATTCTCCATCTTCTGAGTCATGCTCCTACAACTTCTGCCTCATCGACTGCTGCCAGTCTTTGTGCACAACAGAAAGAGTGATGTCCTCACATCATTGCCAGCCAAAGCTGATGAGGCCCTCACCAAGTTTTAGGTAACTGCCAAGTCAACATCCCAGAGTATGGTTGCTGGTGTGCACAACCAATTGTTTGGAATCTTGAATGAGAGTTAGAAAGCTAAGGTGCACACTGTTGTCAATGGGTATGCAGCTTGGTGGGAGATCAAGGGTACTAGTCGTCACAAACAGCTCTTATATACCCTTGCACCATAAGCCGCAATTCTTAATTGTGATTAAAATTTGTATCCAGGTCAAATCCATTTTAATGAAACAGGAATCCTCAGAAGTGATAATAGCATATTTTAAAATTGTAGTTTGGAATTGGGAGTTGGAGCAAAATTAATACAGAATAGAAACAGATCATTCAATGTAATATATAGATGCCAGTCTTTATGGTCCATTTGTGCCATTTCCCATTCTTCTTCTTTTAACCCTCTTAAGATAAATTCGTCACAATTTTGCTGAGGGTACTTAATCAAAAACCTGATTTGGTTAACATAAACAAATCATAAAATGCAAAGTGCAGCTTTATTTTTAAACATTCAGAGCTGAATTTCTTTAGCTAGCTGTTATATTAATGCAGGAGATCGAGGCATGTTAAAGAATTGTACTAAATGTGTGTTAATATCACAAACCATAACTTCTAGCTGCTATTTTTTATAAAACTAATTGATACCAGAAAATAAATTGAATTATTTCTTATCAACGAGCACTAACTGCTGATCTAAAATGTAGTTTGCTACTACATGAGGTGCATGTGTTACTCAGTGCAGTGTAGATCTATGTACTTACATATAAGGCTGAATGGAAATGGCAGGCCAGTCAAAGTTGCAGAACAATCATTCTCCAAGATGATAACTCTGTTGAGACAGTGATATTGTCACGTTGTATAAATTTGTACAAATCCTCATTGCACAGATTCATATTATTGCCTGATGGTTTTGGATGAGGTGTTAAACATCTCCCCACTTAGACAGACTTAAAAGATTGAACCAGTTTGAAGAGCAGGGGAATTCTCCCTGGTGCCCTGACCAATATTTATTCCTCAACCAACAACATTAAGAAAAGATTATCTCTCATTATACTGCTGGTTTTGAGAGCTTGCTGTGTACAAATTGGTTGCTGTGTTGCCTGTATCAAACAGTGACTGCAACTTCGTTGCTGCAAAGTGCATTTAGATACTCTTGAGGTTTTGAAAGGCACTAAATAGGTGCAAGTTGTTCTTTTAAAACTTCAATTACAGAGTTGTGGAATATACTTGCCTATTTTACAAACTGCAAACGAAAGTCATCTTTTGTTATGGAACTCTGTGGTAGGTGATGCAGTGCAGTGCATTTGTCATAGCTGGCCTATTGCTTGCCAGAACAAAAGCGGCAACTTGGAGCAGTCAGATTAATGAGTACATGTGGAATAAGGGAATTGTCAATGGATTCAGATTACCTGTGGTTTGGGGACTGATAATGTAGCTCCCAAAGTGTGAGAAATGTGATTCTGTCAATCTGTAGCTAACACAAGCATGCAAGCTGCGAGATGGCAAGTTTCAGCCTAAAAGACTAAAGGCAGTCATCTCCTATTAGGGCAATAATTTTGTCTGCCCAACCCCAATAGCTGTATGCCAGAGCTGATCCAGTACTGCATTGAACAGAGATGGCTTTCAGATCCTTTTTCACACCCAGCAAGAGAAATACAAGAGTCTCCTGAAGTTTCTCAGCAACATTCAGTGTACAGCACAATCAAAATATCTTCACCAAGGACTAACTGCAGAAACCTCATGCTCTGCCTCTCCTTTCTGCAGAATCCTCACATTGCCTGGTGCTCTTTCCTTTGTAGATTAAGTTTAAATGCAGATTTAATCACTTGAGCCAAATACAGGCACTGAGATATGTTTCAGATCATGGGAAATCTGCAACACTTTAGTAACACAATTCAATTTCTGAAGCTCTTTACTGTGCTTGCAGCAACCAGCAGGATCCATTTCATATTCTGTAGTGAGCATTATGTTACTGGGGCCACTGCAATGTGATGATTGAAATATGTAACGGGAATGGCAGAGTATTGAGGTACGGGGAGGGGAAGCCCTGTGTCTGAGAATGGTGGGAGGTTTGTTTAGAAGCACCAGGAATGATACAGTAGAAGGCAGTGCTGAGAAGGGAATTTTTCAATGAGACATAGGATAAGGAAATCTTGTGAAGTGTTTGGGAAATGTTGAGGGAGGACATCAGACTCTGAGACAGATATAGCTGCAGTCTGGAAAGAGTGGGCAGTGGATGATGTGATTTAGGAGTGTTAGTTGGGGGATGTAGAACAGAAGTTGTTAGAAAGTGTGAAAATCTTGCTTCAGTGGAAAGATGGACATGAGAGTTTTGAGGAAGTGCAGGCAAATAATGTTGATTTTGCTTCGTGCACCTCCTGTGCAGTGTAACCTGTATGCCTCACTCTGTCTAAGCACCCTATGATCTGTATGTCCTTGCTTACTATGATCACAAGCAAAGCTTTTCACTGTACTTAGATACACGTGACTACAGTAAATCAAATCATATATATTGGGTTAGCAAAAAACAATTTTTGATGTCCTCTCAGAGCAGAAGAAAGTCTTCAAAGTGGCCTGAACCATTTATGATGCATGGGCTCTCCATTGGACGGCATGGTGGCTCAGTGGTTAGCACTGCTACCTCACAGCACCAGGAGTCTGGGTTCAATTCCAGCCTCAGGTGACTGTCTATTTGGAGTTTGCATATTTTCCCTGTGTCTGCGTGGGTTTCCTCCGGGTGTTTCAGTTTCCTCCCACAGTCCAAAAGATGTGCAGGTTAGGTGTATTGGCTGCGCTAAATTGCCCATAGTGTCTAGGGTGGGAAGTGCAGGGATAGGGTAGGGGGTGAGTCTGGGAGGGTTGCTCTTCAGAGGGTCGGTGTGGACTTGATGGGCTGAATGGCCTGCTTCCACACTGTAGGGATTCTATGATTCAAATGGAGATAACAGCAATGCTTACTGTGGTGATGCATCTAAAAGAAATCAATGAGGTTTAAATATAATCTATTTATTGGAGGCTTATGTGCTGGGATGATAATGTTCCTATGTCTGAGTCAGGAGGCTCGTGTTCAAGTTCCACCTGTGCCAGAGCCGTGTTATAAGATACTGGAACAAGTTGATGAGGAAAATATCTAAAATGCGTTTACTGATTGGCTCTCGTGGCGCAATGGAATTGACCCTACCTCTGAGCCAGGAGGCTGGAGTTCAAGTCCCACCTGCTCCAGAGGTGTGTAAAAACATTTCGGAACAGGTTCATTGGAAAATGTCTATAATCTGTGCACAATAAATTAAAATTCCCATGCCTGTGCGCACAATTCCTGTGTCCAGATTTAAAATGGAAACTATCCATTTAAATGTCCTGAATTGTGGCTACATATTCCAACTAGTGAAAGTGCTTAAGTGTCACAATTGGAGGGCTTTAATGGATGGTTGGTGAGGGAATATTTTCACAGAAATATCAAAAGTATATGACACAGAAGGATGCCATTGGATGCATTGTAACTGGACTGACCATGGAAGAGCTATCTGCTCGAATGCCGTTTTCCAGCCCTTGGCCCATAAGTTGGAGCACTTCCAACACATCTCCTGGTAGTTTTTAAATGTGATAATGCTTCTGCCTGTACCAGCATTTAAAGCATTAAGATCAAGAACTCCGTCACAGTCTGAACAGAAAAAATCTTCTCAAGTTCCCTGTAATCCTTCTAACATTTATTTTAATTCAAAACCCTTTGGTTGTTGAACTCTGTGCTAAGGGAAATATGTTCTTGTGATTCATCCTACAAGATGATTTCCCATCAGCCTCTGTTTTGAAAAAAATAACTCCTGTCTATCCAATCTTTCCTCAACAGCTAAAATTCTCCATTCTTGTCATAAAATTCCTCTGTACCATCTCTAGTCCAATCACATCCCAACAATAATATGGGTCCAGAACTAAACGCAATACTCTTACCATGTTTTACACAGCTCTAACACAACCTTGCTTCTCTGATAGCACATAACCATTATAAATCTGGGCATGATAATTTATAATGCAAGTGTAACATTCATAATTGACTAATAAGAGACTGAATTATGTCTGGGCACACTTGTATGATCATTTCTGTCTCTCTAACCCCATTTCATATGAATATTCCACATGTCTTGACAAATCAAACACAACATAACAGAAGGTCACCTTATAAATCATTAAGGTTTTAAACATGTCAGAAATTTGTCACAAAAATGTGACAGTAAAAATATGACAATATGAAAAGGGTTACAGGAAGCAATTTACACTTGCAGCAAGGACAACCTCAAAAGTGTGTATCCATTATTTAGCAGTTTTATGCAATCCCAAAGTCTGTAATCAAACTTTAAATAAATTATTTGCTGAACAAATTTCAGTTTTGCAATGCTTTAGTATCTGAATTCCTAAATTCACCAAAGATCCTGAGATCGCACTTTCTAAACCCACAACCACTTCCAACTCAAAGGACAAGGGCAGGAGATAAATGAGAATACCACCACCTGCAAGATTCCCTTCCATTAACTCACCATCCTGACTTGGAAATATATTGCCTTTCCTTCACTGTCTCTGGGTCAGAATCCTAGAATTCCCTCCCCATCGGATTTATGGGTCTACCAAAAGCACATGGACTGCAGCGGTTCAAGAAGGCAGCTCACCACCACTTTCTCAAGGGACAGGCTATAAATGCTGGCCATCCAGTGACACCGACATCCCATGAATGAATAAAAAAAATTCCAACGATCCAAAAATCCAAAGAGTTCTTGATGCTTTGCCAACCAAATCAAACAGGATGAAGACGCAGCTCTGTGACTTAAATGTGTTGTTCTCTGTATGAACATTAGGTGATTCTCCAGCTTGAACTAATATATTTAATGCTTCCCCAAACGTAAATTCAATGGAATGACATGCACCAGCATCCTGGTATTATGCCATTGACAACTTGAAATACCAACTTTATCTATTGGTATTGCCAAAAAGCACAGTATATATTTCTAGGACGTTTGATTATGTATTTCAAACAGGTAAATTAATTTTGAGTGCCCAAGTAAATGCATTTGCTACGGTTCACATCTCTACACCAACATTATTTAATTGCACTTGAATCCCTCCTGTTCAATTTAAATAGAATCAATTCCATTTTCCACGTTAAAAATGAGTTTTAAAATATCTAAAAGTGAAGCAAATAATTATATTCGAGAATGTGTAATATTTCTGCTGACACTGCAGTTTTTGACTTCAAAAATCCTGATGTTATTTTTGGTATAGTAAACTTTACGCAGTCGTCCAGATGTGAGATGTATAATAGGTAATGTGCAGGTATGCCACTGCGTACAGAGATCAGTCTCCCCAGCAGTCTAGCCAGCTGAAGTTTCCTTCCCCTTAGGAAAACAAAAGACTTTCCTCATGGAAACTTTTACTAATCTGGAATTCTGCCCAGCTTCCAGCTTTTTGCTTTTGAAATAACTGAAAGAAACTTTACATGCTGGGATAAAACCTGCTGAGCTGTTAACATTTTAGTTGTAAATTATGAGTGATGACTAATTGGAGGTCTAATTAGCCAGTGTATGTCAGAAGAGAATATTGAGCTGCTGGTTAATTGTGATTTCAAAAATAAAAGTGAGTTATAGCATTTTCATCTTTAGGTGTAAAATAACCTGAAATGTGGATCTGTTTTTATTTAACCTGGTCTCCGAAGCAATGAAACTTTGAGACTGGGTTTTCAAAGGGAACATTTTATGGTTCATTCTCTTATATTCAGGTGGGCCAGGAAGCAACTATCATGACCATGGAACTTTTAGGCGGCACTTGATCTCCGATATGAGATTTACTGTCTGTCTAAAGCCTCATCATCTGGTATTGAGAAATATTGAGCTTCTTGGCGTCTCTCTTGAACAGCCCAAAATTCTAGATTGCACAAGCAGCTAAAGCACCTTCTGGAGTGCACAAGCAGCTTCATAAAGTAGAACTTTAGGAAAGTGATGTTCATTGAATATTTGCTTTGTTTGCAAATTTGCATACAGCTGTTTTTGCAGTGAAGATGTAGGCCATACCTGGTCAGCATGTATCAACTGTAGATGACCGCACCAAGCTTGATCTGCTTCTCACAGTATAGGTGCAAAGGATTAAGAGGGGGTTAAAGTTGTTCTCACTTTTACAAGTTGCTGTGCAGACTTAAGAGAATAAATGCTGAAAGCTAAGGTGTATTGATGGGGAGTGGACCTTGAATGTGACTGAAAGATCAATGATGTATACCAGCAGTACCTGCCATAGGATTATTGACTCTTGCTCCCTCCTTCCCAGGGAATGTCCATTTCCCCAGGCACAAATAGTGCACTAGCATTTCCAGCAATTTTCAAAGTAAACAAAACACACAAACCACAAAATGGCACTTGCTGGTAGAGATTCTGCATTTCTCATTCACACCGCCAGACCCATCATTTGCTGCTTTACCTATCTCATTAATATCTCCTTCAGCCTGACACCATCATCCCTTTTGTGATTTAATCCTTTATGCCTTCCACCCTAACACCAGATCTTCCCTTTTGTCTTTGCTCCTCCTCCTTTCTCATACCTCTGCACTTTCCTAAAACCTCTCATACATCTAACTTCTTCCTGTTATAACAAGGTGTAGAGCTGGATGAACACAGCAGGCCAGGCAGCATCAGAGGAGCAGGAAAGCTGATGTT
>NW_025973942.1:0-219 GCF_021869965.1 Rhincodon typus
CTTGGTTTCCCCGATGTAGAGGAGGCCACAACGGGAACAGCGGATGCAGTATACCACATTAGCAGATGTGCATGTGAACATCTGCTTGATGTGGAAGGTCTTCTTGGGGCTTGGGATGGGGGTGAGGGAGGAGGTATGGGGGCAGGTGTAGCACTTCCTGCGGTTGCAGGGAAAAGTGCCGGGTGTGGTGGGGCTGGAGGGGAGTTTGGAGCGGACAAG
>NW_025973942.1:319-8308 GCF_021869965.1 Rhincodon typus
GACAAGGGAGTCACGGAGAGAGTGGTCCCTCCGGAAAGCAGATAAGGTTGGGGAGGGAAAAATGTCTTTGGTGGTGGGGTCGGATTGCAGATGGCGGAAGTGTCAGAGGATGATGTGTTGGATCCAGAGGTTGGTGGGGTGGTACGTGAGGACGAGGGGGATTCGTTTTGGTTGTTATTGCGGGGAGGGGGTGTGAGGGATGAGTTGCGGGAAATGCGAGACACAGTTGAGGGCATTCTCGAGCACTGAGGGGTGGAAGTTGCGGTCCTTGAAAAACGAGGACATCTGAGACATTCGGGAGTGGAATGCCTCGTCCTGGGAGCAGATGCGGGGGAGGCGAAGGAATTGGGAATAGGGGATGGCATTTTTGCAGGAAGTTGGGTGGGAGGAGGTGTATTCTAGGTAGCTGTGGGAGTCGGTAGGCTTGAAATGGTTATCGGTTTCCAGGTGGTTGCCAGAGATGGAAACAGAGAGGTCCAGGAAATGAAGTTGGTTGATTTGGTAGAACAGAGTGGAGCAGAAGGTAACAATTCCATGTCAAATCGTCAAGATTTAATCTGGAGAAGCAGAACAAAGGGAAGTTTTCCTATTACAGAGGGAGTGGCTGAGCCACCAAGGTCAGATGGGAAAAGAATGAAGGAACAGCTTCGACAAGGGAGAGAAAAGAACAACCACTAATGACACAGCAAGGCAGCAGTGAAAAAGCATTAAAGGTATCTGAGTTGGAAAATAGTAATGACACACCAGTGGAGAATGGGGTGCTCCTGAGATCGGGATCAGACTGCAGAGGTAGAGTTGCTAGGCCTTCACAGCCAACTACATTTTAGACTGTGATGGATCTTTGTCTTCACTCGACAGCCTTTCGATTTGAAAGATAACCTCGAACTGTAGTTCATCTATTATCCTCACCATGGCTTAATATCCAGTAATTGGCATATTGTCAGTTAAAGATGTTGAAGAGCCCATCCCCGTAATTGACTTGGGTGAGAAACAGACAAGAGGCACAAATCATCAGCTGCTCTGAAGCAACATTTTCGTGAACTCTACATAACCTTTGTACTCGTGCTGCCCTGCTACTATTCTGTTAAGTTGTTTTATTTCTAGCATTTCGCCTGTTGGTTGCATCATGTTAGATGGGGCAGGAATATTTCTGGGTATAGGGCAGTTGCTGCATCTCTTGCTCTGACTGATGTGTTTGGAGTTGTTGTGTGCTAAGCAGAGTACAAATAAATGGCTGAATACTATGGGCCAACTCTCACCAGCCCCTGAACAAAGTGGGCTACGGCAAGAAGGTTGGGTGAGATCTCCAGTGAGGGCCTTCTCGATGTTAAGAGCAAAAAGGCCCATTTTTCAAACAAAGCGATGGCCAACAAAATTAGATTCTCACCCGCAAGCAGAGAGGGACCTATTTGCATAGATTATCCGTGATTATCATCCTCATGAAGACCTAATCTCACCTCATTGATAAACAGTTTCCAATTCTTGCCACCTACCAGATAGAAACACGATGCTGAGAGTTGCCAACATGAATGTCTGAGCAGGGACCTGGCAACTTCAGTTCAGTGTTTTCCCACCTGGATTTCCACCTTGGACACCTGGCACCAGCATCTCAGGCTATGCTCCGTTGGTAGTGACCGTACACGCTCCACACTGTGGACATTGGTATCAGGCACGTACCACCTTCACCACATCATCATGGCACATCCTTGATCCACTTACAGTGCACTTCAATGCCACAAGTTGGTTTTCCCACCAGCCCCTCTCATTGCAATGCTGCTGCATGGACACTAATGGCCTAGGGACAAGCACCCAGCTCATGGATTGGGCTAAATCTCCTTCCCTCACCCTTTTGCTTTGTGCCTACTTCAAGACTTGTAGCCTCATTGGCATTCCTTGCTCAACGTTTTGCCCCCTGTGCGACAGCTAATGGGCTCTAAGTACTTCCTCTTTTTGGTTTTGACCTTCCTTTCAGTGCAGATACAGAGCCAGGCAGCTTGTCCATTCGTCAGGAGCTGTAGATGCAGTAAATCAAGGGCACCCTCTGATATCAGTCCGCAGGCTTGGGCATGGTCAGTTACGTGTTTAGGGTAGTCACAGACAGAATCCTGGCCTCATAGGGGGTGAGGAGCCCTACACAGGGCACCCTCCTTGGATCTCTCAGGCCTACAGTGGGCTTCTGGAATGGGACATAGAGGGATGCAATAAGATGAAAGTGGCCAGCACAACAGCTAGTGCCGAAGCTGATGGGGGAAAGGTGGTGAGGTGGGACAGGTGAGTGAAGAGGAGGCACCGAGGCTAAGCAGAGTTAGCAGCCTAGGGGTGGGCAAGGGAAAGTGGGAGCAGATGATGCAAGTAATTGTGAGAGTGGAGTAGTGTGAACCTCAGTGAGGGGTAAGCACAGTAACAATGATAGAGTGAGTATGAGGCAGCAGAGGGAGGATGGTGGCTCCTACCGGAGCAGAGAAGGCCACTGATACTTTTGTGGTACTGCTGGGTATCCTCCAGAATAGTGACGATCTCACTGTCATGGGTGGCAACCTGAGAGCAGGCTGGCATGTTTGCTGTTGTGGTCTCTTCTCTTGGTGCTGGGGGAAGAGGATGGTCCTCCTCTGTACCATCCCATCCAGCAAGACCTCAACATCTCTGTTTGTGAAGCAGGGCACCAAATTCCCCTGCCTACCACGACCAGGCTGTATGCGTCCAACAATGCTTGACCAAATGCACAACGGCCTTTTAATTATGGCTTCAGTGCCAGGAATCTTGGGATTCCCGGAAGTGACACTTACTGCTGCCTACGATGAGTGGGAGAATCGGACTAGCAACAAACAAACAGGACACCATAAAGGTGTGATACTTAGTCACGAGGCAAGTTTAGAATGATAGCATGAAAGCCTCCAAGAAATTCAACAAAAATGACCCTGAGCTGATTTCTGGCAAAAATTCAGCTAGCTGTTTCTTTTGCTACCATGTCTATCCCTCTTCCTTGCGAGTGTCTGAGACTGCACTGGTTAGTTAGGATCTCAGCACCTGGGATGACCAAGTCATCCCAAGTGCACTATCCCAATCCATTCCCCCGAATACTTCTCTAATAGCCTTCATCTCCAACCCTGCCTCAGCTCATTCGCTGCGGAATGCCCCATCAAAGCAATTTTTACTTCCAGAGCCGACTATTCCATGCCTCCACAAGCACTCCCCAACACATGCAGACATTGAGATTGATTCCAATAGGGTGGGAGAAACATATGTTGCGTATAGCCTATGTTATATACACTGAGGGTTATATGTTACCAATGTGAATTTTCCAGTGACAAACAAAAACAGAAATTGCTGGAAAAGCTCAGCAGGTCTGGCAGCATCTGTGGAGAGAAATCAGAGTTAACATTTCGGGTCCAGTGACCCTTCCTCAGAACTTCAGAGTCACGCGAACACTGCGCTTGATGATATCAGCAACTTAACAAAAGGTTTTGGCAAGTCTAGGCCTATGAGCAGTGGGACCTCGGGATATAGATGCAGAAAGTGTTGGAAGATGCTGGGGTAAATTGAGAAAGTGATACAATATTATGGACTTTAAGGCATTACAGAGTTGATTGATAGAGTTGTTTAAAATTACAAAAGGTCTAAGCGCAGAAACTGTCCCCATTGGCTGAAGGCTCAAGCATTGGAGTACAGCAATTAAAGCTGGTTAACAAAAGGAATGGTGAAATGAGGAAAGATATTTTCTTGCTGTAAGTGGTTAGGATATGCCTACGCGTGCACTTCAGGGATATTTACAATGACTTTCAAAATGGAATTGGATAAACTCCTGAGAACAAAATGTTTGCAAGGCTGGAGGGAATGGTCAGGTGGAGTGTGGTGGAGGTTGTGTTGGGACAAGCTGAGTTACTGTTGCAGAGACTCAGCATTGATACAACAGGCTGAATGGCATCCTTCTCTGCTGGCCCCTTTCTATGTTTTCATTAAAAGGCTTCATGTGCCTCGCTCTTATTGCTGTGTGAGCTACTTGTGGCGGGAGGACGTTGTGTCGTGAGCTGACCATTGCTTTGCTTCTTAAAGGAGGGCTATCAGCATCTGTCTCAAAGGCATCAAGAGAAACTGATCCTGAGACAAACAGGAGTTCAGAGCTGCTGCAGTAAGTCAATCCTGTAAGGCAGTACGGGGGCAGGGGAAGGGTGGGGGTTGGTGATAGAGAGGGGAAGAATAAAATCTGACAGTAATTTGCTTCAGTAATGAGGACTGTCAAATGAGAACCCTTTCCTCTCCCTCCACCTCCAATGTACAGAGCCCATCGCTGTGCCCTAAGCTGGTCATGCCTGGGATGTTTCCCGATTTACTTCATCCTGTCACTTATCCCCATCTGACCCTGTCCAGCCTTTTACAAGATGCTTTAAGTAATGAAAGTCACATAAATAAATAGCAGGTTCCTCCCGGCTTTGCTGCTGGGTCAGAGAATTGGCTTCTTTTTAATAAAAGGAATGCTTGGGCCATGTGGGAGTAAACATCAAGGCCAACTAATTAACGATGACAGAGAGGTTAAATTTCTTGTTGAATAGCACTGACTATAATGCTAGTGTCATTCTTTGAGAGTCATAAACGATTGGCTTTTTAAGCGTTTGGTTTCTGTATGTTTTTATTTTTTACATCTTTTCCCCTGTTTCAAACTGAGGCTGCGCAGCCACTCGAAGGCAAGATGCCTGATAGTAAACCCGGGGAATGGGGATTGGCTGCTCAGGGACAGCACCCAAACCCGGGGAATGGGGATTGGCTGCTCAAAGACGGCACCCAAACCCGGGGAATGGGGATTGGTTGCTCAGGGATGGCACCCAAACCTGGGGAATGGGGATTGGTTGCTCAGGGACGGCACCCAAACCCGGGAACGTGGATTGGCTGATAGGGGAGCAGCGGGGGTGCGAGAAGGGTGAAAATTGATTGGGCTTCAGCAACACCAGATTAGGGGAACTGAGAGTTTGCTAAGAACTGAAATGGAAAGTGAACATATAAAGTGGCGAGTTTCTGGAGTCTGACAATAACGGCCACTCATTGCTACCACAATATACACACTTGCATGCATGTTGCAGCCTCGCGCTATGGATAGTGATGGTACAGGCTCCAATTTCTTTCCATTCTATGGCTGACTAGAAATCTCTCCTCCTTTTGCCATCTGTATATTGGATGTTTTTGTGAGATAATATTCAATCTGTCTGGGAGTATAATTTTCCTTTTCCAGGAAGTTCTAACTGAGACCTTCTCACTCAGGGACAGAGAGGTTACTCTCTGCTCCACAAATCCCCCTTCAAGAACTGTTTACAAGTAATTAATTCAGTGATTGCTTCCAGAAACGGTCTCTGTCACTCTCAGTTTCTCACTCTGTCGTGTGTCTCTGTTTTCTGTCTCTCTTTCTCTGCCTTCACAAAGATGTCACTAATTAGAATATTTGCATTTTCCAACCATCAACAAAGCAGAAGTAACAGCAATCACGACCCTTCTGTTTGAGACACGTTCAAAATTTATCTAATTTGTTTATTTCGGAAAAGAAACAAATAAAGGAGTCAAACTAAAATCAGGAAAGATTTTCATCTTGTTATCCCTCTATATCTCTGCTTAATACCTTTGCTGAGATAAAGGGTTTGATTTTATGCCTGCTTCCATGTCAGAATGGAATGGGAAATTCTGAAATGGCGATTTTCTCACTATTCCTATCTCGTGGAATTTTTGTGACCCCAGGTTAAAGGTGCAGGGAGCAAGTCCACATTCAGCAATCCCACCCTTGCCTACTTGGTTGAAGAGGTGATCACTTCCGAACATCCTCCCCCAACACCTTTGATGGAATTGGACAGGCTTTAGCAGGAATTATGTTCATGACTTCTCAAGAGAAGCATGAACCACAGTGACTGCCTTGTCTAGGGTTGGGAACCTTTTGATTTTGAAGGTCGACCTCACAGGTTATGTTTACAGAATATTGTTAATATAGTGATTAATGATCTTAATAGATTGATGGCTTTATTCTTAAAAGATAGGTGACCATTATATTGACCAGCATTGTGAATGTACTACAATGTATTAGAGTACTTTCTCCAGTGGAAAAAAAGGTGCTCTTTTTCCATTGTAAAGTACAATTCTTGAGTACACAGGTTTTTTTTCCTTTTATTCATTCATGGGTAGTTAATGAGTCAACCACACTGCTGTGGGTCTGGAGTCACATGTAGGCCAGACCAGGTAAGGATGACAGTTTCCTTCCCTAAAGGACGTTAGTGAACCAAATGGGTTTTCCCAACAATTGGCAATGGGTTCATGGTCATCATTAGACTCTTAATCTCAATTTTTATTGAATTCAAATTCTACCATCTGCTGTGGCAGGATTTGAACCCAGGTCCCCAGAACACTACCTGGGTCTCTGGATTAACAGTCCAGCAATAATACTGCTAGGCCATTGGCTCCCCTAAATCAGTTATGAAGACAGTACGTTTTGTGCCCCATATCCAATGAGAAAGTGAGGTGTGCCAATGACACTGCCCCACCAGCAAATTAATGTTCCTCATTCAGGTAAATGATCCAGAAAGCTGCCACCAGCCAATCAGATTTGTCAGCTGTGTAGTCCCAACACATCCAACAGCATAGAAACATAGAATCATAGAATCCCTACAGTGTGGAAACAGGCCCTTCGGCCCAACAAGTCCACACCGAACCTCAGAGCATCCCATCCAGACCCATTCCCCTATAACCCACCTAATCTACACATCCCTGAACACTATGGGCAATTTAGCATGGCCAATCCACCTAGCCTGCACATCTTTGGACTGTGGGAGGAAACCAGTAGCCAGGTCCAGGACTACAAGCTGTTCCCTGATTCTAGGTCCTGGAGCCCAGGACCAGGTAACAGGAGGAAGGAGAACAAATGAGGCACCTCTCACCATCCTCATCAGGCGAGGTACTAAAGGGAGGATACATGGGGTGTCTTTGGGTACATGCCCCTCCCCCACCACTGCTCCACCACATGCACACACACACACACAAACACACACACACACAAATGCACGTCCATCACATTCACACGCACATGGACTCACACACATATACACACACACATGTGCACACTTCCACATACTATCAACCACTCCTCCCCCCAGTGTAAAAATACAGACAGGGCAGTACGGGGAGGGAGGGAGTGGAATCTATGGGGATCAGAGTTTTTGGAGGAGGCATAGGAGCACATGCAGGGATCCTGGTTTTTATGGAGAACACATGGGGGTATTGAAGGGACATGAGGCGTGGTTCGGAGGGTGAGGACTGAGTACCAGGGGTCTTCATGAATACATGTCCTCTTCATATTCACCATATCTTTAGGGGAGGAAATCTGCTATCCCTACCTTGTCTGGACCATTGTAAGACTCCAGACCCACAGAAATGTGGTTGGCTCTCAAGCTCTGAAATGGCACAGCGAGCCAATGTCCCAGCAGAGGGAAGTGGCTCTCTAATCTGCCCATGTACCTCCATTGGCACCACAGGCCTACTGTAGTTGTGGGCAGGCCTATCCCTGCTTTCTCAGGGACTGAAGTACAGATTGCAGGCACCTCCAGGACAGAGACACTGTCACAAACATGAATCCAAACTCCAGTCCTTTAAAGAAAATAACAAGGTGTAGAGCTGGATGAGCACAGCAGGCCAAGCAACATCAGAGGAGCAGGAAAGCTGACATTTCGGGTCTCGACCCTTCTTCAGAAATGGGGGAGGGGAAGGGGATTCTGAAATAAATAGAGAGAGAGGGGGAGGCAGATAGAAGATGGATAGAGGAGAAGATAGGTGGAGAGGAGATGGACAGGTCAAGGAGGCGGGGATGGAGCCAGTAAAGGTGAGTGTAGGTGGGGAGTTGGGATGGGGGTTGGTCAGTGAGGAGGGAGGGGCAGATAGGTGGGAGGGATGACGGACAGGTCAAGGAGGCGGGGATGAGGCTAGTAGGTAGGAAGTGGGGGTGGGAGTTGGTCAGTGAGGTGG
>NW_025973942.1:8408-8772 GCF_021869965.1 Rhincodon typus
GGGAGTTGGTCAGTGAGGTGGAAGGAGGGGATAGGTGGGAGAAAAGACGGACAGGTCAAGGAGGTGGGGATGAGCTGGGCTGGTCTTGGGATGCGGTAGGGGGAGGGGAGATTTTGAAGCTTGTGAAGTCCACATTGAGACCATTGGGCTGCAGGGTTCCCAAGCGGAATATGAGGTGCTGTTCCTCCAGCCTTCGGGCACTGGGGGATGGACGTGTCATCCAAGGAGTGGGAGGGGGAGTTGAAGTGGTTCGTGACTGGGAGGTGCAGTCGTTTTTCGCGAACCGAGCGTAGGTGTTCCACAAAGCGGTCTCCAAGCCTCCGCTTGGTTTCCCCGATGTAGAGGAGGCCACAACGGGAACAGC
>NW_025973943.1:0-8771 GCF_021869965.1 Rhincodon typus
CCCTCCCCCATTTCTGATGAAGGGTCTAGGCCCGAAACGTCAGCCTTCCTGCTCCTATGATGCTGCTTGGCCTGCTGTGTTCATCCAGCTCTACACCTTGTTATCACTGTAATCCATACAGGCTTGTGGTGCACAATGTACCCAACATCCCTTGATGTTTGGCCAAGTTAATAATCTATTTGTGTTTTAGCAGCCAAACTCCCTGTGCAATTGCTGCAAGAACAGACCATTCAGTACCACTTGTCCTTCATGGAGAAATTTGCAAAGAAAAATGCCTTTGACCGTAGGTCCATCAGGAAGTGGTCTACAAATAGCATCCTTGAGACCCTGAGGAAAAAGAGAGAATACATCCTGTTGCTTGGTTCCCTGAGCAGACTGTCAAAGTTATTTGGCAGAATGCCTCATCACCAGAGCTTTCTCACAACACCAAGGCATTGCTTGGCTGGTGGTGAGAAGTGCACTACCTGTGAGATCCTTCTTGTACATCCATTCAGTCTGCGCCACCGCATGCTGCCCTCGAAACAGCTTCGGGGGAGGGAGGGGGTTAAAACTGTTACACATCTCCTTCTGGAATGTGCCTTTGCAAACAGGTCTGGAGAAAGATGCAGCGGTTTTTATCGAGGTTCGTCCCAAGCAGCTCTGTGATACAGGACTCTGTGCTCTATGGTCTGTTCCCCAGGATGTACACTGAGACAAACACCAACCACACCTGAAGGACCATCGACTCGGTTAAAGACACTCTTTGATCAGCTCGAAACTTGTTGGTCTTCCAAAACAAGGAGTTGACCGCGACTGAGTGTTGCAGGCTGGCACATTCCAAGGTGCAGGACTATGTGCTGAGGGACACACTAAAGTTTGGGGCAGCAGCTGCCAAGGTGCAGTGGGGAAAGACCACTGTCTGAGGTCTTCCTGCTGAAGGTAAATGTGAGTCTGTTCAGTTATTGGACCCTCCCAGTGCCTCAAATATTTGTAAATATAGTATTGTATGCATTGGAGGTGTCTTTGGTTTGTTAGGATTGAGTCAAACGCCAATGTTTGTTTGTTTACTTGACACGTTACAGTACAGAATTGAACTGCATTTGTGACAATGTATACGTACAAAGATTTTTTTAATGGATAGGTATTTTTGAAATTAAAGAAAAAGATTTGCTGCAAGAACAGTAATCAGCTTTGGTCCATAAAGGAATGGAGGTAACTCTCTTCATCACAGGGTAAGAATCAGTTATCCACAGCTTGAAAAGCACCAGTTGCATGTTGCAATGTGAGGAGGCAATGTTTTGATGGTACAGGGATTGAACCCACGGCATTTGCATTATTCTGCACCGTCTGAGCTAACTGACCCCTCCACATCCAATGATGTGTTGGTTTTGTGTTTTGCAAAGCCAAGAAGGCCATTAGTTCACAGAATTCTCTTCCCTAAAAAACGATGAAGGTTGGGTCGCAGAGCTTTTTACAGCACCATGTGAGGCCCTTCCTTCCATTTGTGCCCGTGCAGTCATCAAGCACCTACTCCAATCCCATTTTCTGGGATTCAGCCAATAGCCTGGTATGCTATGGTGTTTCCGGTGACCATCCAACAACTTCTTAGTGTGGACTTGTTGAGCTGAAGGGCCTGTTTCCATGCTGTAGGGATTCTATGATCTATGACCACTCATTGGCTGAAAAGAGTTCTCCTTAAATCACCTCTAAACTTCCTACTCCTTGCCTTAAAACTGCACCCGCCCCCCCCCCCATTAGTGATCCCTCTATTAAGGAAAAGATCTCTACCCTAGCTATGTCCCTAAAAGAATTTCCACTTATATAGCACCAATTATGAACACAATTCAGATCAAAGCATTTCTACAGTCACTGAATATACTTAAGGCTGAGTTAGACAGGTCGTTGATAGACCAGGGAGTTAAGGGTTATGGGGTGGAGTCGGGAGCACAACCAGGTCAACCAAGCTGCTATTGAATGGCAGAGCATTGTTAAAGTGCTGAATAGGTTACTTTTGCTCTTACATCCTCTGTTCCTCAGAGTGTTCAGACATTTAATAATTAAACTTCTTTGCAGTAATAATTCAATGTGCATAAACTCAGAGGAGTGTCAACCTTCAAATTTGCCCAGTGTGATCTTTTACCTATGGCAAGCCCTGGGTCAAAGTTGCCAATTTTGGCACAGCAAGCCTCCACAATGCAATCACATCTAGATAAACTTCTTTTGGTGATGCTGCTTGAGGGATTAATATTGGCCGGGAAAGCAGAGAGCTCCATTATAACAACCCCCCATCTTTGAAATAGTGCTGTAAGATTTTTAACCTTCCCCCAAGAGGCCAGGTTTGTGATCTACGAGGGAGTCAAGGGTTAAGGGCAGAGAAGAAACAGGAGTTAGGATCACAAAGGATCTACTAGGGCAGGCTTAAGGGGCATATTTGCCTGTCCTTGTCCCAGTCTCTCACATAGAATCCCTACAGTGTGGAAACAGGCTTTTCAGCTCATCAAATCCACACCAACCCTCCAAAAAGCATTCCACCCAGACCCAACCCCATCCCTACAACCCTGCATTTCCCACGGCTACCCCACCTAGTCTGCACATCCCTGGACACTATAGGCAATTTAGCATGGCCAATCTACCCTAACCTGCACATCTTTGGACTGTGGGAGGAAACCGGAGCACCCGGAGGGAACCCACACAGACACAGGGAGAATGTGCAAACTCCACACAGATTGTGTGGGTTTGGAGTCGAACCCAGATCCCTGGCACCATGTGGCAGCAGTGCTAACCACTGAGTCACCGTGCCACCCATTCCGAGGGCAGAGGTCGGAAGTCACACGAGACCAGGTTATAGTCCAACAGGTTGATTTCGGAACGTAGGACAGAGGTGGTCTTGGTTTATGCCCTGGCAATGCACAGTGAACCCCCGCCATTGCCAGTTTGGATTATGAGTTTTAGTTATTTAGTCACATCCCCAGAAACAGGACTGGGCACAGACACCAACACACTAGCATAGAGTGCTGAGAACACACCGGTAAATATTGCAGATTCTGCAGTCACTGCAGCGGCTGGAGTACTATAGGCATCAGTTCAGTAGCAGTTGGTGACAACTTGAGTAGCTTTTTTTTTTAAAAAAGACACAAAAGTCAATGGCTTGTGGCGCTTATATAGTAATCTAGAGCAATGTAACGGAATGGCATATTGCTACCTGAACACTAGAGGCTGTAAAACTGTAGTTAATAGGCGGAGTCTAACCTTGGTTACAGCCTTAGAGGAAGCAGACATCAGAGTGGAGGGGAACTGAGCTGAAGTGGACTGGAATTTCAGTGTTAAGGGACAGACAAAACGAAAAATATAATTTGCAGAGATAGTAGGAACTGCAATTTGCACTCCTTTTGTGCATAATCCCTCTGGCTGAGGGGTATGTGTGTGTGATTTCACTCGCTTCAGTTTCCCTGTTCATCCTGGGTGCTACAGCCGGTGTTTTGTTTTTAAGGAGAAACATTGAGAGTGGAACAGCAGACTGGAGGCGAAAGCCCTTTCCTCGTGAGTGAGCGAAACTACAGGCGGAGAGAGCCCAGGATCGATCCTGATGTGAACAGGCAAGGAGTCTTGGTATATCTGGGGTGTGGTTGCTGCACTTAAAACATTGGGAGGGGAGTGATGCCCTGGATATTGGGGGGAAAAGACTTTGCAACACGAATAACTCCAGTGCAATCTAGAGAAAAGCCCTTTGTTATTTAGGAAGTGGGAACAATCATGGTGTAGATAACGACCAGGCAGTTCCCTGATGTGTTTTCCAATAATTATTCGTCAAAAGTTATTGACGATCCCCTCTCTATTGCGGATTGTCTCCTCTAACCTCTTAACCTTCCTTCCCCCGCTGTTTTATCCCCCCTCTCTCTGTCATTCTTTTCGTTCGCCTTCATTTCTCTTTGTTCTGTCTCTCACTCGAGTGGGGAAGGGGTTCAAAACAAGTGGAATTCAGCGGAAGGAGCCCGTAGTGTGGTCGAGCGCTCCACAAGCACACGCACAAGATCCTGGGAAGGTTTATTTTCAGAGGGAGAGGGGGCCGAGAGGTGTTGGACTCAGAGATTACAGTCCTGGTGGATGAAACTGAAAGAGTTGGATTTCACGGGCAGTCTAGGGGATGTTGTGTGTAAACGGAATGCTTTGTCACAGGGCGCTATTGAAAGGCAGAGGTTAACCCCTCAGTGCAAAAGGCTATCCGATAAAGAGTTGAAACAACCACTTGTATTTATACAAAACAAACACGGTTACAGGGATAGGGTGCGTGGGATGCTGTTCAGAGGGTCGGTGTGGACTCGATTGGGCCCAATGGCCTGCTTTCACACTGTGGGGGGATTCTGTGAAACACGGAGAAGGCTGGAGAAACTCAGCAGGTGTGGCAGCATCTGTATGTATTGGGGGGAGAGAGACAATGTTAATGTCTCCAGACCAGTAAGACGCTACTTCAGAACTAAGGTGCTCTGAGGAAGGGTCTTGAAATGATGACTGGTTTTCTCTCTTTCTCCCCACAGATGATGGTAGTCTGGCTGAGTCTCTCTAGCACTTCTTTTTTCCCTCAGATTTCCAGCATCTGCAGTGTCTTGCCTTCATACCTGCATTTATATAGTGCTTTAAAAAAAATAAAATGACCCCGAAGGAGTGCAGAAAGTCAAAGATTGGATGCCAAAGGCTTGACCAAATGTCTGACCTTAGAAAGGGAAATCTTAAGAGAAGAGAGAGATTCATGTTGAAATCAGGAGCCACCAGTAACGGGTGAAAGAAATGGATCATGTAAGAGTGGAAAGAATATTTAGGAAGTGGGATTAGATCAGACAGTTCCTGTTAAAATCCCACACTTGGGAGAGGTCCAATTTCCTTCTGTGTTGCCAATTCATCGCTGCTATCAAAGAACTAATGGCAGTGCAGCAAAGGAACATGCCATTCGGTCCAACAAGCCTGCACTGACTCAGGATGCCTTTCTAAACAACAAACCCTTTGCCTCTATGCAGTCCGTATTCCTCTATTCCCTGTCTATTTGCATATCTGTCCAGATGCCTCTTAAACAATGCTGTTGTATATCTGCTTTTACCATCTCTTCTGGCAGTGCATTTCAGGCACTTAACTACTTCCTGTGTTTAAAAAAAGGACAAGTGAGAACCTGGGCTGGCGTAAATCCAAACATAGAGATGTACAGCATGGCAACAAGCCCTTAGCCCAAGCCTAACTCATCTGTGCCGACTAGATTCCTAAATTAATCCAGTCCCATTTGCCAGCATTTGGCCCATATCCCTCTAAACCCTTCCTATTCGTGTACCCATCCAGACCCCTTTTAAATGCTGTAATTGTACCAGCCTCCACCACTTCCCCTGGCAGTTCGTTCCATAAACGCACCACCTTCAGTGTGAATAATTTGCCCCTTTGGTCCCTTTTAAATCTTTGCCCTTTCCTTGGCTATTCACTTTATCCATGTCCCTCATGATTTTATTAAGTTTTTTTAAAAAAGTCCCAAAAACAAAACGAAAATTTAAAACAGCTAATTTTTGCTCTGAGAAATCAAGGAAATCAGCTCCAGTACTGAAAAAAAACCTTTTAAAAAAGGAGCTGTGCTTAGAGTTACAGTTCTTTCCCAATCCTGGAGGAGGTTGTGTCTATGGGGCCAAAGCCTGATGGAGCCAGTGTCAGGGCAGTGAACACACCCTGGCAGCCCCTCACCCAGAGCTCAAACTGGGGCAGGAGCTGGGGTTCAATCCATTTGTTGACCTCTGATGATATCCATTTTGTCATTTTGTACGGCAACCAACATGAGTAAATAGGATTTCCGTGCACACTGAAAGTATTAAGCAGCCTGAGATATATTTTTGTCTGTGTTCTCGAGGAAATCTCCAAGCAAGCAATGAGAAGCAAAGCAAAAATTTTTATTTATAAATAGTGTCTTTTCACCGAATAGCATGTCCTTCTTAGGAACATTGTAAAACAACATTTGAAGGGCTCTTGAGGTACAATGGTCATGTACCTCTGATCAGTAGATGTGGGTTCAAGTGTGTTTATTGTAATTAACGTTTGGAATGTCCTTGGAGCAATTTTCCAGGACAATAGTTTTGGATTAGTAAGAAATTCGGTCATACTGCACTGGATTTAGTGATGAGTAATGAACAAGAACAACAGCAATTTCATTTATAAAATGCCTTTCATGCCAAATATCTTTTGGAATTTCACAGGGGTGTAATTGGACAAAAAAATGTCATGGTACAATGCCGGAAAATAATGTGACTGGTGAATGAATCCCTCTAACCATGCATTTCCCATGGCTAACTCACCTAGCCTGCACATCCCTGGACACTGTGGGCAATTTAAGATGGCCAGTCCACCTAACCTGCACATCTTTGGATTGTGGGAGGAAACTGGAGCACCCAGAGGGAATCCACGCAGACACAGGGAGAGTGTGCAAACTCCACACAGCTGCCCGAGGGTGTAATTGTACCAGGTCCCTGATGCTGTGAGGCAGCACTGCTAACCACAGAGCCACTATGCTGCCCTGGATTCTTGAGGTTTTTAAAAACTTATTCATGGGATGTGGGCTTCATTGGCTAGGCCAGAATTTATTGCCCATCCCTAATTGCCCAGTGAGGCAGTTAAGAATCAACCACATTGCTGTGGATCTGGAGTCACATGCAGACCAGAACTGGGTGAGGACAGCAGATAGCCTTTTCTAAAAGGCTTCCCTAAAGACTGTCCATTCGTGAACCAGATGGGTTTTTGTTCCCTGACATTGATTGCCCATCTTGATTAGACTCTTAATTCTAGGTTTCTTACATAGCAAGATATGAGCCCAGGTCTCTGGATTAAAAGTCTAATAGTTATACCATTGGGCCATCACCTCCCCTGTTTATCTGCAAATCTGCAAGCAAACAATGAGAAGCTTGGCAAAAACTTTTATTTATAAATAGTGTCTTTTCACCGAATAGCATGTCCTTCTTAGGAACACAGTACAACAACATTTGAAGGGCTCTTGAGGTACAGTGGTCACGGACCTCTGATCAGTAGGTGCGGGTTCAAGTACCATCTGCCCTGGAAGTGTGTCATTACATGCTCGAAAAGGTTGATTAACGAGAAATATTTGAAACAAAAATTTACTACATGTGTCAGATCACCTAAACATTTAGTCAAAGATGTCGATTTTGAGAAGTATCTTAAAAGGAGGAAAGCTAGGTAGAGAGAGAGAGAGAGAGACCAATGCTTTAGGAAGGGATGTTCAGATGCTAAGACCAAAGTGTTTTGTACAATGGAAAACCAGTATGATATCCCAAAAAGTTAATGGTGTTATAAGGGCAGTGCCAAACCAGAACAAAAATATTTACACAAATGCAGAAGACCCTGAAATCCCAACATGCATGACAATTACTAGAAGTCTTAAACGATACAAAGATGTTAGAGATGAGAAAAGGAATATCATCGTCATCCTCAAGTCACAAAGCACGGAAACAGACCTTTCAGTCCGACTCATCCATACCGACCAAGTTTCCCAAACTGAACTAGTCCCATTTGTCTGCATTTGGCCCATATCCCTCTAAACGCTTCCTAATCATGTACTTATCTGAATGTCTTTTAAATGTGCTAACTGTACCTGCATCCACCACTTCCTCTGGTAGTTCATTCCACACGTGGACCACCCTCTGTGATGGGGCAGGAGAAAATCTATTGGGAGCTTTAATGTGATGAGTAGATGCTTTTATAAGTATATAGAAAAGGTACAGCACCGAAAGAGGCCATCTTGCCTGTGGCAACAGAATAAAGTAACCACGCATTCTAATCCCGCTCCCCAGCACCTGGTCTGTAGCCTCGTAGGCTCCAGAGCTTCAGGTGCAGAGCCTACTTCCTCTAACATGGTTTGAGAGCTCCTGTCTCAACCACCAAACTGGGCAGTGGATGCAGACCACCCACTGCTGCCTGGGTGAAAAAGAGTTTTCTTATGTTCCCTCTTATCTTTGCCAACCTGTGCCACCTGGTAATTGACCCGTCTGTCATTGGGAAAGAGGTCTTTGTTGTCCACTCTGTTCAAGCCTCTTAAAGATTTTGTATACCTCAATTCAGCCACCACTCATGTCTCTTCCGTCCTAAGGGAAACGGTGCTAGCCTATCCAATCATAGCTGCAGTTTTCAAACTTTGATGACACTCTTCATTGTTAGTGCTGAGAACGCAAATACTAAAAGGAAATTTTGGACTATTGAAGATTGATACAGTTACGGCCATAATGGATTAGTTAGATGAGTACTTCACGTCAACTTTCACAGTGAAGAAAACGGATAAAATACATTCTGTACATGAAATCTTGTGGATTTAGTTAAGGGGGAAAATTGTCATGCATGTTGGGATTTCAGGGTCTTTTGCATTTGTGTAAATATTTTTATTCCAATTTGGCACTGCCCTTATAACACAAATAGAGCCATTGCCTTTCAGGGTGTCACATGGTGAAATTTGAATTCGCTAAAAAGTTGACATTGTGAACTATCAGAAAAGCCCATCTGGTTCACTAATGTCCTTTAGGGAAATAAATCTGCCATCCTTACCCGGGCTGGCTTATACACAATTCCAGACCCACAGCAAATGTTGTTGGCTCTCAACTACCTTCTGTGTGATTTAAGAAGGATAATAATTTGGTTTTACCAGTTACACCCACATCCCATGAGCAAATATAAAATAAAATCTTTGTGATAACAAGGTGTAGAGCTGGATGAACACAGCAGGCCAAGCAGCATCAGAGGAGCAGGAAAGCTGACGTTTTGGGTCT
>NW_025973944.1:0-8771 GCF_021869965.1 Rhincodon typus
GGAGTCTCTGCTGTTGACCAAGTGATCCTCTTGGCTGGCACTCCCTTAGATGATGATGCTATCGTAGGCCAATGTGGTATCAGTGAGCACTGCACTCTTGAAATAGTTGCTCGATTGTTGGGTGGTATGTATTTTAGGGACTTGAATTTCCCTAATTACTACACTTTTTTTTTTAAAGAATGTCATGTTGAATGTTTACAGTATTGGCAGCAGAGTTATGTGAAGTGACCTGACTGGTCTAACCTGAAGGTTATTGTTTGCAGCATAACTAATCAGCATAGCATCTATATTTCTTTCTCCACGTAAATGCTTTGCTAAAATTCTTCACAATTAATAAGGTTCCATGTGGTAGCCTCATTCAGAAAGTAAGGAGGCATGGGCTTCAGGGAAATTTGGCTGTCTGGGTTGTTAAGGTGTTTGTGTTGGCTTTCATTGGCAGGGGAATTGAGTTTAAGAACCGTGAGGACATGCTGCAGTTCTAGAAAACTGGTTAGACCACACTTGGAATATTGTGTTCGGTACTGGTTGCCTCATTTATGGGAAGGATGTGGAAGCTTTAGAGAGGGTGCAGAGGAGATTTACCAGGATGCTGCCTGGACTGGAGGATAGCTGTTTTGAGGAAAAGTTGAGGGAGCTGGGGGTTTTTTCATTGGAGTGAAGAAGGATGAGAGGTGACTTGATAGAGGTGTATAAGATGATGAGAGGCCTAGATAGGGTGGATAGTCAGAGACTTTTTCCCAGGGTGGAAATGACTATTACAAGGGGGCATAATCTTAAGGTGATTGGAGGAAGGTATAGGGGCGATGTTAGAGGTAGGTTCTTCACAGTGGTGGGCGTGTGGAATGTGCTGCCGGCAGTGGTGGTGGAGTCAGATACTTAGAGACATTTTAAGTGACTCTTGGATAGGCACATGGAGGATAGTAAAATGTAGGGTATGCAGGGTAGATTGATCTTAGTGGGATAATACGTCAACACAACATTGTGGGCTGAAGGACCTGTGCTGTGCTTTACTGTTCTATGTTCTATTTCTGCTAAATACATTAGGATTGGGCTGCATAAAGATGTTCCAGTGCATTTCATACAGGCAATCTCTTGCCACCAAAATTAAACTCACTCACTATTTTCTCCTGGCTGATGTCACTTTCAATTGCCTTCCCTCAGTTTGTTGCAGATCATGGAATGGTTGATGTTAAGAAATTTGACTTTGGAGTGTGTCATTATTAATGCCAGTTACTTTTTTTCAGATTCTAAGTAAGATGGTTGTGTGTTTTTATTTGCTGAGAACGCATGACTTTGCCATTGTCCAAGGGTGCTGCATCCACAGTTTGAATTAAGCATGGAATTCTAGATATTTTCTCAATTGAACTGTTCAGAGATGTTATTACTTGTGGAGCAGTGGGATTCTAACCTAAGCCTCTTCATCAGAGATGAGGACACTACCACTACATCACGAGTGTCAAGTGTGGAATTGTCTACTTTTTATCATTGTTGGTTTGGTGCTAGTAATTGAGTTGTTCAGCAAACGAACCATCTCTTCAGTGGTGTCTACTTCTCTCCAATAACTGCCCAAATTTGTGGATGTTTGTGCACCAGCCTCTGGATGGTCCAGCAGCTCTTGCAAGTCTGTAAATGACTTAAGATTTGTATAAAGTCTAGAATATAAATTTACAAACAGCAAACAAAAGTTTAGTTTGAAAGTCCATTTTATGTTGTCTTAAAATACCATAAGTTTTTCTCTCTCTCCTTTTTGTTTTTAGGCAAGGTCCATGGATCCCTTGCTCGAGCTGGAAAAGTAAAAGGTCAGACTCCCAAGGTAGGTTTGACTGAAAGCAGCCTGCAACAAAAATATCTTTAAGATTTTGCTGTACTTTTGTGTTTGTGTTTTTTTTGTGTATCTAAACAGTGTGCATACAATCATACTGAATGTGATAACCAACCATGCTAATAACTATATCAGGTGGGGTTCCGAATTATCTCACCTGTCAAGTGCATGAGCCACTTCCTGTTGCACTTGGTTATATTGGTTGGTGTTTGTCTATTGTGGAAAAACTGTTTCTAATTTGACTGAAGTTCTGTGTTCATTTTAGTTAACAAAGCTTTACACAAGATGCAATAATAAATTTCCTTTCAGTGGAACTGGTGTAACCTGGAGGCTGTGTGAATATACAACAGTCTTAAGTCTTGTACATATGAGTGAGAACCTCTGAGTCATAGAAGCAGAAGCAGAAGTAGGCCATTCAGCCCATCAAGTCTCTCCACTGTTTCAATGAGATCATGGCTGATCTGATAATCCTAAATTCTGCTTTCCTGCCTCTTGCTTTATAATCCTTGGCTCCCTCAGATTAAAAATCTGTCTCCGCTCTGAATATGCTTAAGGACCCAACCTCAACAGCCCTCTGTGGTAAAGAATTCTACAGATTCACAACTTGCAAAAGAAATTCCTCCTCATCTGCTTTAAAATGTGTGACCCCTTATTTTGAGATAATGCCCCCTAACAAAGGGAAATAACCTTTTGTCTATCCTGTCAAGTCCCTGAATCTTGTGTTTTAATAAGGTCTCATTCTTTTATATTTCAATCAGTGCAGGCTAAATCTCTCCTCACACTGGATAGGTTTGTCCTGCTGAGGCAAGGAAGGAATGGGTAGGGTGAGGGAACTTTGGATGACAAGACATGTGGAACATCTCTTCAAGAGGAAGAAGGAAGCTTACTTAAGGTTAAGGAAGCAAGGATCGGACAGGGCTCTAGAGGGCCACATGGTAGCCAGGAAGGAACTGAAAAATGGACTCGGGTGAACTAGAAGGGTGTATGAAAAGCCTTGGCAGGTAGGATCAAGGAAAACCCCAAGGCATTCTGTGAGGAACAAGAGGATGGCCAGAGTGATGGTAGGGCCAATCAGGGATAGTGGAAGGAACTTGTGTGTGGAGTCTGAAGAGGTAGGGGTGGTCTTTAGTGAATACTTTGCTTCAGTATTCACCAGTGAGAGGGACCTTGACGTTTGTGTGGACAGCATGAAACAGGCAGATGCTCGAACAGGTTGATGTTAGGAAGCAGGATGTGCTAGAAATATTGAAAAACCTGAGGATCGATAAGTACCCTGGGCTAGACAGGATAATACCCAAGGTTGCTACGAGATGCGAGGGTGTGGTGGGCAAATTATAGGAGAGGATTCTGAGGGTATTTATGATTTGCAAAAGCATAGTTTGATTAGAAATAGTCAGCATGGCTTTGAGGGACAGGTCATGCCTCTCAAGCCTTATTGAATTCTTTAAGGATGTGACCAAATCCATTGAAGGTTGAGCAGTGGATGTGCTGTATATGGATTTTAGCAAGGCATTTGATAAGGTTCCCCATGGATTTGGGGAAATTTGGCTCTGGATACAAATCTGGCTATCCAGTAGAAAAGAGGGTGGTAGTAGATGGAAAGTATTCAGCTTGGTGACCAGTGGTGTTCTGCAAGGATCTGTTCTGTGACCTCTGCTGTGTGATCTTTATAAATGACTTGGATGAGCAAGAGGAAGTGGAAGGTGGGTTAGTAAGTTTGTCGATGACATGAAGGTTGATGGAGTTGTGGATAGCATGGAGGGCTGTTGTAGGTTGCAACGGGATATTGACAGGATGCAGAGCTGGGCAAAGAAGTGGCAGGTGGGAATTCAACCTAGAAAAATGTGAAGTGATTCATTTTGGAAGGTCAAATTTGAATGCAGAATACAGGGTTAATGGCAAGATTCTTGGCATTATGGAGGAACAGATCTTGGGGTCCACATCCATATCCCTTAAAGTTGCTACCCAAGTTGACAGGGTTGTTAAGAAGGCATTTGGTGTGTTGGCATTCATTGGCAGGGGAATTGAGTTGAAGAGCTGTGAGGTCATGCTGCGGTTCTATTAAACTGGTTAGACCACACTTGGAATATTGTGTTCAGTACTGGTTGCCTCATTTATAGGAGGGATGTGGAAGCTTTAGAGAGGGTGCAGAGGAGATTTACCAGAATGCTGCCTGGACTGGAGGACAGCTGTTTTGAGGAAGCTGGGGGTTTTTTCATTGGAGCGAAGAAGGATGAGAGGTGACTTGATAGAGGTGTCCAAGGTGGTGAGAGGCATAGCTAGGGTGGATAGTCAGAGACTTTTTCCCAGGGTGGAAATGACTATTATGAGGGGGCATAATTTTAAGGCGATTGGAG
Organism: Rhincodon typus; assembly: GCF_021869965.1. Classification (NCBI taxonomy): domain Eukaryota; kingdom Metazoa; phylum Chordata; class Chondrichthyes; order Orectolobiformes; family Rhincodontidae; genus Rhincodon; species Rhincodon typus. Next base: position 4,180 of record NW_025973944.1, read on the forward strand.
GAAGGTATATGGGAGATGTCAGAGGTAGGTTCTTTACACAGTGGTGGGTGTGTGGAATGTGCTGCCAGCAGTGGTAGTGGAGTCAGATACTTTAGAGACATTTTAAGTGACTCTTGGATAGGCACATGGATGATAGTATAACGTAGGGTATGCAGGGTAGTTTGATCTTAGTAGGATAATACGTCAGCACAACATCATGGGCTGAAGGGCCTGTGCTGTACTGTTCTATGTTCTAAGGCAATCCTTCCATGGCTGGTATTACCTTGCTGAACCTTCTTTGAACTGCCTCCAATGCCAGTGCATCATTCCTCTGACCCTAAAATGTTTACTATTGTGTGTGGTACTGACTTGTACTGTTTTAGAAAAACCTCCTTACTTTTCCATTCCCTGTGAAATAAAGACAAAGTCATTGATATGTGCTGTAAATAATTGTCAGGCCAGTACAGATTCTGGTAGCGCACCATTTTAAAAATGGGTTGCCAGACTGAAAATGCCTCCAATCTCTTAACCATCTGTATTCCTGTGTTCTTTTAGCCTCCATGAAGAATTCTAGAAAATTGGAGGCAGAATTTCCCCTTCATGGATACTTGGCTAAAAGATGGATAGGACTGGCAGCTGAATATCCCAGGCTTTAGATGTTTCAAGTGTCATAAACAGGGAGGTAAAAGGAGTGGGGAAGTTGCCTTACTAGTAAAGGAGTATCTGTCAGCTGTACTGAGGGAGGATACATCAGGACTCATGTAGTGAGGCAATATAGGTGGAACTTGGAAATAGGAAAGGTGAAATCACAATGCTGGGGGTTCCCCCAGGGTGGGGGGTGGGTCTGTTACTAGGGGACACAGGTTCAAGGTGTGAGGGGGCATGTCTTAAAAATAGATGAAGCAAGTTTTTCACACAAAGGGTGATGAGTGCCTGGAACATGTTGCCAGAGGAGGTGGTGGAAGTTGCATTCAAGAAGCACCTGCATGAATACATGAATTGGAAGGGAATAGAGGGATATGGATCCTGTAAGTGAAAGCAGTTTTTTTTTAGCATGGAAAGGCAAAATGTGGCTGCGCAGGCTTGAAGGGCATGATCCTGTGCTGTATTGTTCTTTGTTCTTACTATGCCATGCTAACTTTGTTTGATCATATTAAGTGATTCTAAAGGCTCTTATTGCATTCTTTTATAATAGATTAATAGTTTTCTGCTAACTGGCCCCTTCCCTTTTGTTAATTAAATGTGTTATATTGGCAGTTTTCCAATCTAGGATTTAAAGGATTACTCCAAGATTATCAACAGTGCTTCTGCAGATGCTGCCTGACCCACTGCTTTTCAGCATTTTTGTTTTTGTTTTCAGCACGTGCTTCCACTATCTCTGTTTTTGCTTCCTATGTTAGGATACATCCCACCAGATTCAGGAGATTTATTGGTCATAAGCCCCATTAGTTTCCCTTTCACTTGCTAGTTGTATTTATTTCCAGTCCTTTTTTTAACTTCTTGATCTCCATCCTTTTTTAAATTTGAAAAAGGACATGCCCTCCAGTACTGCTTTTTACCAAACTTGGCTCCAAGTGTTAGTGTTGTTTTGTCCTAAAACTTTAAATTTTCATCAATTACTATTTTGCATAGGTTGCAAAACAAGAGAAGAGGAAAAAGAAGACTGGCCGTGCAAAGAGGCGCATGCAGTACAATCGCCGTTTTGTAAATGTTGTGCCATACTTTGGGAAGAGGAAGGGACCAAATTCAAATTCATAAAATGTTGTTTTTCCATCAGAAACTGATTTAATTTGATTCAATGTGTTGATATATATGCGCCTCTCTTCTTTTTAAGAACTGGCTCACTCGACTGGAACTATTTCAGATGTGAAGTAATTGACTTGATTGGTATTCAAATTCTGGAGTGTGATTAATAAACACTATTTCAAGCAGCTTAGTGTTTTGTCTTAATCTGTTCAACAGTATAACTGTACACCCAATTCACCGTACAAGAATTCTGCCCAATTATTACTGTTAAGCTGATTGAAAAGATAGTTTTATAATAGCAATATATTTTCAGATTTCCTCATTGATGTATTCTACTCCTGAAGTATGATTTTTAAATTCCAGTTGCACTGTCTACTAGGTGGATTCTATGCTGATGCATTGATTTGTGCCTAAATTTATACTGAGTGTAATCTAAGTGACTTGAGACATTTTTACCTAAAGGATTTAAGGCAAAAGAGTGTGGTCATCTTGGAACTCATCTTTAAATGGGAACAAGTTATGGTGATCAGGATTTAACATTTATTCAACACTTAATATCAAATGAAACCATAAGGGTTTAGTAACATAATTGGTATTTACTGGATTTGAAATCCTCCATATCAGCGAAGTTGATTCACTTGTTCTCATTCTCCTTTTAAGGGAGAAAGAGTAATTGCAAATAACAACATTCCAATTCCTTTGCATTCCATTTATTCTATGAAATACAAGTGTTTGGCCACTATTATAAAGGATCTACAAATTGTAATGTGCTGCATGGTTTAGTGGCTTGTAAAAGTGCAAGAATGGTCATCTAATATTGGGCTGTTAGTGGCAAATATGAATTAAAGACAATATTGATAGAAGTAACCCTGGTCAGCTCTTTAAATTTGTATTCCTATACCTCAAATGTTCAATACCTCCTTTTTTAGTTCAGATGTTTTGTTGCCTTTTTGAACCTGCAGAAAGAAATTAATAATCTGGATGAATTCTCTTAAAGCTCATTTACCCTTCACTTTATTCTGCATTCTCTATACCCCAGTATAGAGAATGCTTTTTTTAAATCTACTTTTAGCAGAACCAAAAAGCCAATCAAGTGTTGGAGCTACACCCAAATGCAAATTGCTGCCTTAAGTAAGATGGGGTACAGGGAAGCTTACAAAACTTTCATCAAAAATCATTTATTAACTGTGGGATGTTTTCTTTAAAATTGCAAATAAAATTCCATATACAAATAAGGGAGAAAGGCATGACTTAGATCATTCAGTCATAGGTGTACAGTACAGAAACAGACCCTTCATCTTAACCAGTCCAAGCTGTATGTAATCCCAGCCTAAACTAGTCCCACCTGCCTACTTGGTCCATGTCCCTCCCAAACACTTAATCATGTATCTTTTAAACATTGCAACTGTACTTGCATCCACCACTTAATGTGGAAGTTCACTGCACACACAAACCACCGTTTGATTTTTTTTTTTTTTTAAAAAGCCCCTTAGTCTTGAAGGCTCCACCCCAGGGAAAAGATACCTGCAAAATCACCTATATATACACATGATTTTGTAAGCATCTACAAGGTCCAGTGAAAAAAGTCCCAGTGTTATAACTCGGACAAAGAGGATGCTGAAGTACACAGCAGGCCAGGCAGTATCTGGCAGAAAGGAGCAGTCAACGTTCTGGATATTACCTGAAGAAGGGCAATACCCAAAACGTTGACTGTTCCTTTCCTCCAGCCTCCTGTTTGCCTATCTTATTCCAGCATCTGCCGTTTTCTTGTCTCTGTCTTTATAACTTACCCTCCATTCCTAGAACTAACCTGGTAAACCTTTTCTGAACCCTTTCCAGTTCATAACAGGGCAATCAGCATTGCATGCAGTACTCCAAAGAGGCCTCACCAGCACCTTTGTAAAACCTCAACATAATGTCCCAACTCCCACACTCAAAAGGTCTGAGTTATGAGGCAAGTGTGCTGAACGCCTTTTTAACCAACCTATCTATATGTGAAACAAACTTAAAAAAAATGCCTGAAGTGTCATCTGCAAACTTACTGACAAACAAGAGTGGGACCCAACCCAACATTCTAAGCAGTAATCCAGTCAGTCACACTTACCCCGAGATAGTAAGAAATGCAGTGCTGAAGTCAGGGATAACACAGTGTGCGGCTGAGAGGAGCAGGAAAGTTGACTTTTCGGGTCCGGAGCCTTCTCCAGAAAAAGTGTTTCCGGAGGAGTAGCACCCCATATTCCGCCTTGGGAGCCTACAACGTGGTCTCAATGTGGACTTACAATCTATTTTCGCTTCCGCCACCTCACTGACCAATCCATTACTGCTTACCTGCACTCACCTATCACCATCCCACCTACCTTTTCCCCGTCCCAACCCTCTATTTATTTCAGAGCTGCCTTCCCCTTCCCCAATTTCTGAAGAAGGGTCCCGATCCGAAATGTCAGCTTTCTTGCTCCTCTGATGCTGCCTGACATGCTGTGGTCCTCCAGCTTCATACTGCGTTATCTCTGACTCCAGCATCGGCAGTTCTTACTATCTCTAAGGTCAGGAACAGCAGTGCTTATCCACCAGGTCTCAAAGAAAGGACAACAAATTTTGCCTAATCAGCAATACCCACATCATTTGAACAACGTTTTAATTCGATGTGACAGAAGCTATTCAATGAAACAATTGCCCACAACGAGGACACGTGGAAATCACACATGCTCCACAAGATAAAGAGTCGTCTCTGACACTTGTCGCCGAGACTATTCAGACTGCGCATGCGCACGGTCCGCCTAAAGTGCTTCATGGGCGTTCTTTTGTACGTGCGCATGTGTAGTTGATCGCAGTTATAGTGCGCGTGTGCGGCAGATCTCTCTTTTTCT
>NW_025973945.1:0-8770 GCF_021869965.1 Rhincodon typus
ACTTACTTTTCCCAGCCAATGATAATAAACTTCGTTTGGAATAAAAAGAGCTGTTTGCTTTTCTCTTTTAATGTCACAGTTAAGCTCCTTCTGATTGCTCAATGTCCCTGATAATTTGCTGCAGTATTTGACTGAATTGCAAAATGATCTGGAATGTTCTAATGATGTCATACTGCTGAATGGCAGCAACAAACTGAGGTAATGGAGAAGCAAGAGATGCTGTTGCCTACTACTGAGTTTTAGATGGTTTTGCACAGGCAGCAGTTGTATGAATTCCCATCCTTCTTGTGATACACAGCTTTTCGTCTCAGCCTACCCTTCACTTTTACCAATGACGTATGGTTTTCAAAAAGGCAAGTAATATGCCCTTCAGATAGGGTTCATATGATGTTTACTGGAATAGTGCCATGGCTGAGGGGTCTCAGTTCTATGGAGAAACTGGGGAAGCTGGTGTCATTCTCCCCAGAGCAGAGAAAGTGGGTTTAATTGAGGCATTCTAAATTACAAAGTTTTGATGACAGCAAATTAGAATAAAAGTTTTCTTCAGGATGTAAACTCAGAAATCTGATTAAAACCATTTCAAATTAGCCAAAAAAAGGTGGAAGACATTTTTTAACATAATGAGTCAGAATGACCTGGTTGGAAGTGTGGTAAAGGCAGGTTCGATAGTAAATTCAAAAGGGCATTGATAAATACTTGAGTCGCAGAATTATTATGGTGCAGAAGGAGGCCGTTGCGACCCATTGTGAATGCACTGGCTTGATTATCTAGTGCCCATCTCCTGCATTTTCTCCGCATTCCTGCATACCATTACTATTCAAATAACCATCTAATGCCAAATAAAAACCGAAAGAACTGTGGATGCTGTAAATCAGGAACAAAAACAGAAGTTTCTGGAAAGGCTCAGTAGGTCTGGCAGCATCTGTGAAGAAAAAAAATCAGAGTTAACGTTTCAGGTCCGGTGACCCTTCCTCAGAACTGGGCTCTGAGGAAAGGTCACCAGATCGGAAACATTAACTCTAATTTTTTTTCTTCACAGATGCTGCCAGATCTGCTGAGCATTTCCAGCAGCTTCTGTTTTTGAACCATTTAGTGCCCTCTAGAATGCCTGAATTGAATCTGTCTTCACCACATTTCCAGGCAGTGCATTCCACATCCTAACAACTTACTGGGTGGAGTGGGGCAGGTTGGGGAGTCTCTCAACCTTGCTTCATTTGCATGTTACTTTAGACCAATACCCCCTTGTTCTTGTTCCTTTGCAAACAGAAACAACTTCATCCTAGCTGTTGTACTCAGCCCACTTGTAATTCAGGAATGCTCTATCTCAGCCACCTTTTCTCCAGGGAGAACGGTTCCAACTTCAAGAGATAGTAAGAATTGCCGATGTTGGAGTCAGAGATAACAGTGTGGAGCTGGAGGAAGGGTCCTGACCCGAACCATCAACTTTTCCACTCCTCTGATGTTGCCTGGCCTGCTGTGTTCCTCCAGCTCCGCACTGTGTTATTTCCAACTTCTTCAATCTATCCTCATAATTGAAGTTTTTCTTCTCCAGAACCGTCCTTGTGAATCTCTTCTGCAGTCTCCAATTTATTTGCATCTTTTCAATAATGTAGTGCCCACAATTTCCACTGTATTCCAGCAGAGGTCTAATCAGAATATTGTGCTAGTTCAATGTCACTTCCTTGCTCTTGTACTCTACACCCCAATTAATAAAGCTGAGAATGCCATATGCTTTATTTACTGCTCTCTCCATCTGTCCTGCCACCTTCAATGATCTCCTGCACCTCCTCAGAATTGTAGCCCCTATTTTATATAATTCTTCTGACCAAAGTGCACCATTACTTCACACTTGAAGGAAACAGTTGCAGGGTTATGAGGAAAGTCAAGGCATGGAGCAAATTGGACAGCTCTAATAAAGAGCCAGCATTGGCATGGTGGGGCTGAATGATCTCCTCTGCTGTTGCATTTGTGCTCAAAATATCTACTTTGAGAAATATTAGAATAACGTTACTTGACCCTCTTCATGCCATTTTTACCTCCAGACTCAACTATTCTGATGCACTCTTGGCTGGTCCCCTGTATTCTACCCTCTGATCTTGAAGTCATCTAAAACTTGTCCTTGTTTTCAAATACCTCTGTGCCCTTGCCCCTCCTTGTCTCTATAATCTCTTGCAGCCCTAAACCTTATAAGATTTCTGTGCTCCTTTATTTCTGGCCTCTTTTAGACACACCTGCATGAGATGCTGTGCCTTCAGTTGCCTAAAGCCTTGATTTACTCCTTTAAGGCATTCCTTAAAAGTAAGGATATTATGCTTCAGTTGTACAAGGTAGTTGTGAGACCACATCTTCAATATTCTGTGCAGTTATGGTATCCTTATTTAAAAAAAGTGTGTGAATGTATTGGAAGAAGTTTGCAACGTTGATATGAAAACGTTGTCTTCTGAAAATATGTTTGGGCTTGTTTCCATTGGAGTTTAGAAGAGTGAGGGGTGTTTTGATTGAACTGTATGAGATCCTGAATGGCCTAGACAAAATGGGTGTGGACAGGACGTTTCCCCTTGTAGCTCAGTCCAGAACTGGGGGAACACTTTTAAAATTAGGCATCACCCTTTTAAAACAGAGATGAGAATTCTTTTCTGAGTGGCTATGCAACTTTTGAACTCGTTGCTGCAAAAGACAGTGGAGATGGGATCATTGAATATCTTTAAGATGGAGATAGATTTTTAATTAGGCAAAGAAATCAAAGGTCATTGGAAGTTGATGGGAATGTGGAACTTGGAGCACAAATAGATTAACCACAATCTCAATGAATGGTTGAGCAGGCTTGAAGAACTGAATGGGATACTTCTCTTAATGTTAGATAATCAAAAGCTTACCAACATCAACATGATGGAGGAAATTTTTCAATGGCTCACTGTCATATTTTACATGCCTTGGGCTATTTTATGTTGCTACTGCTATTTAAAACTAAGTTGGCGTCGAAGCACTGGGTGCCACTTGAGAACCTTTCCAGGTTGGATTGGGTCATTACTGCACTGGTTGAGCTGACTAATAATTTCTACTCGGTATCCCACACTACCTCAGGTCACATAATTTTACAGGGTTGTGATCTTATGGGTAACTGTGGCCCCATGGATAACAGTTGAAGTTCAATAAGCACGATGGGAAATGATGCTGAGTTTACATAAACACCAGATCAACTTGCTGGAAATAGTAAAACTAGTCTGCCAACTAGGCACATTGCTGATCCTAAAGGTTATTTGACCACTGGTTGCAAAATGGGATAAAATAAGGCTATAAGAGGACCATGGAAACACATCTCCTGTTTACACGACCCTTGGACAAATGTGCTCAGAGTGATGAGGGCCTTGTGCAAAGGAGGCATGACGTTGCTCGAGACTAACCATTGCGAAGAGAAGACCCTGAGTTCTGAACTTCAGAAGAACAGACTTTTCGGAATGAACCTGGTCAGTTTACCACATACAGGTTGGTATCTAGATTGTAGTCAAACAGACAGCGTGTTGATTGTGTGCTTACCAAGAACTAAAGTTGCTAATAAAGAGGAAATTGTATAAGATTCTAATTTCCTTTATCTCCAATGTCCTTTATCTGTCATGAAATTCAAGGCCCTAGTGCAAAAATGGTTAACAGAGTAAAGTAATGCGGTTTTTAAAGTTAAATTTAAACAATCTGAAGTTTACCTTGATTCTGGCTATCTTTATGATAGCTTTGAAAATGGAAGTAACAACAGTTTCTGTGTTCCCTCAAAAATAACCTGCTACTTTTCACTAATTCCTGGTGGTCTTCAATTCATCAAGTTGATTTGGCAGGAATAGCGCATGGCCAGATGTGTGCCCAGCGACCTGCTGCGAGGACTGTTCGAGACAGTATATGATCTGTGTATAGCTTAGTACTGTACTGGTGTGCTCAAAATATGGGTGTTATTAGACTGGTGTTTGTGGATATTTCCTTTGTTCAATCTTAGAATGGGTTGGATATTCACTTTGCTGACAGCTCTCCTAAAGGTACCATCCCAGGCTAGGGGACCAGGTCAAGGATCACCTGATGTGCTACCCTCCCTCCATGTGCGTGCGCGCACAAAGTCAACAGGTGTCACTGAATACCATTCTTAACCCTGAATACTGAACTTCTTTCATTGTCTCACTGTACTTGCGGGTGCTTAATCTGAAATTGCAGCACTTCTTTCTACTTATTGCAGGTGGTATGCACAGACTAGCTTGTAGCCAGGATCTGGTTTGGCTGTTTACTTCCCTGCACTAGCTTGTGCACAGTTGGACTTTTGGATATACTGGCTTGCTTTGAAGCTGCAGCATTTTCAATAAAGTACCTGAGGAGATAGAGCTTTTTCTCTTTATAGAGTAATATGATGAACAACTTGTACTGTTTGATACAAGAAACTGAGAGTTCAGAGTGTGCAAACTGATGTATCATTAATGCAAATTCTTCTCCAACAGTTGGAAGTGTTCTGTCTCCTTCGACAAGTATGGGGAGCTCAGTGCAGTCATTTAGACCACTGATCAATGACTATGGACCACCCTCTATGGGTTATTTACAGGTATGGTAAAATAATTATTTGCATTACAGGGTACAGTTGTATAGTGGTTAGGACCATTAACCAATTGGTCATAGGTTCAAAAGGTTCATAGATACTGATTAAATCTGGTGTTTTATGGACTGTCAAGAAATGACTATAACAGCTGCCTTTGTCAAATTGCTCAAGAACCTCTAAGTCCCTCTGTCCAAATACTGTATCTAATTCCTCCTCCAAAGTGAAGTACTCATTTCACACCCCACCGATTTTCTCCGATTCTATGCACAGATTGGCCCCTTGGTCCCTAATGGCCTATTCTTTCCCTGGTTATCCTTTTTCCCTTGACACAGAATATCTTGGGATTTTTCCTAATCTTACCTGCTGGTGATTTTTCTTGTCATCTTTTTGCTCTCTTAGTTGCTTTCTTAAGTTCACTGTCTAAACTTTCTCTACTTTTTTTAAATTCACTTGAGCGATGCCCATGTCTCATGAGTGAATTGTTTTTTAAAAAAATGAACTAGGGCCTCCGTTGATTTTACTTTCTTTGTACCTGTTAAAAGCCTGTTTTCCTTCTTATCTAGTCCTGAATATTCCTAGATGTTTGAGTTCTCTGGGCTTGTACATTTCACCCGAAAGGAAACATATTGGGACTGTACTCCCCCAGTACCTTTTTGAACAACCCCGATCGTTCTGTAAATTTGCCAAGAAGCAGCTATCCCACTCTATGTTGGCCAGATCCAGTCTTATTTAATTAACCCTGTCTTCCTCCAACCACCCACCCTCCGCACCACTCCAATCCAAGATTTTTTTTATTTTGCAGACTGTTCTTTTCCTTTTCCATAACAAACTTAAAACGTATGTTGTTGTCGCTATCACTAAAATGCTGCCTGTCGTTCTCTGTTTGCCATCTTGAATACCTGTCTGGCTTGGTGTCCCAGAATTATGTCTAGTACTGTCCCTTGTTGGCCCTTCTACATGTTAACATTAAAAAGCTTTTCTGAATACATTTCAAGAAATTTGTCCTCTCTAAGCTGTTAATGCTAGGTCAATCCCAGTTGATGTTGGGGAAGTTGAGATCCCCATATTATTTAAAATACTGACTATAATTACAAGTAATTATTGTTTTTGGACACCTCACTGAATTGTCTATGTATCTGCTCCTCTATTGCCCACTGACTATCATAGACCCCCAAACATACTCCCAAAAATGTGTCTCCTCTTTTCATTCTTGTGCTGAACCCACAAAGCTTTATCTGAAGACTCATCCAGGATAGCATCCCTCCTTACTGCACAACTTGGGGATGGCACAGTGGCTCAACGGTTTGTACTGCTGCCTCACAGTGCCAGGCACCTGGGTTCAATTCCAGCCTCGGGCGACTGTCTGCGTGGAGTTTGCACAATCTCCCCATTTCTGCGTGGGTTTCCTCCGGGTGCTCTGGTTTCCTTCCACAGTCCAGTGATATGCAGGGTAGGTGGATTGGCCATGCTAAATTGCCCGTAGTGTCCAGAGATGTGCCAGCTAGGTAGGTTAGCCATGGGATTTGCAGGGTTACAGGGATAGGGTAGGGGGTTGGGTCTGGCTGGGATGCTCTTCAGAGGATCGGTGTGGACATGATGGGCCAAATGGCCCACTTCCACACTGTAGAGATTCTATGAAACTGACTCCTTAATTAATATTGGATACCACCACCTCTTTTACACCCTCCCCTTTCTTGCCTGAAAATTCTATACCCCATGAGACCATAAGATATTAGAGTTAGATTTTATTGTCACGTGTACTCAAGTATAGAAATACATGAGTGAGTACAGTGAAAAGTGCACAACGTCACCCTTCCCAGTGCTAAAGGTGCCTCGGTACAAAATAGTAGGTACAAGGTAGAAAAATAAAGAAATAAAAGTCCAACAGTCTTTAAGTGCTTAGCCATGCTGGGCTCGCATTCCCTAAAGTGCTCAATCTCCTCCTCTTTGGCCCATATAGGAGCAGAGTAGAAGCTCTTGCTGTTTGTGAAAGTAAATTGCCAAGAAATATAGAAACAATCAATTTCCAATATTCAATGCAGTTAGTATATGTAACATTGCGGTTTCTCCTGTATGTGTTATCCTGCTCTCCCATCCCTCCAAATCCTGGCATGTTGCTACAGAACCTTTTTCCATCTGGATTTGGGATCAGCAGCCTGTGCCAGTGGGAACTAGATTGAAATCCTCCATTTAATTCACAGGTTGGAGTTGCGTACTCCACTTCCAGATGTCACTGACATCAATAATCATCCTCTCCTCTGCAAATCAGCGAGACAGGAGGAAATGGAAAATTTGGCACTTAAACCATCCTTCAGTGAGAAGCAATTGTTACTGTAGATCTGGAAGTCCAACCTTGTCCAGTTCGTTCTCCAAAGCAGCCAATCAGTGGTGGTAGTAGGTGGGATCAAGCAAGAGGAGAACAATGCCTAATGCCGTATTTCATAATTTGTACTGAGACATCGATTGACTTTCCAGTTCCCAGTTTAAAAACTGACTTGTGTCAACAAGTCTAAGAAGCTTTTCACAGAGGTGGCATGGGTACAATGGGCCAAACAACATCCTATGACATAAATGCAGGTTGATGTTTTCTACTTGTCATTGCTACTAGCCATATTGAACTTTCAATGTGATTTGTACATTTCTTGACCTGTAATTCTTTCTTCTGTTAGGGAATGAGCAGTAATCAGGCACCACAGAGTAAATATGCAGAGCTGCTTACTATAATTGAAGAGCTGGGAAAAGACATTCGACCAACTTACGCTGGCAGTAAAAGTGCAATGGAGCGATTAAAACGTGGTATGTAGTAGAACAGTTTTCTTGTGTTTATAATTAAATAACACGCTGTTTCTGATTTAGCAATTGTTTGACCGAGTGAGTAGTTTTTTTCACAATTTTGTTTTTAACGGATTGTACAGATTTCCACTTTCAACAGGGGATAGGTCATTGCATGATACACTCTGGTGTGATTATGCCACTGGCCTAATATGAGAGAAACAGTTCAGATGCCGCCAATATGAAAATTCAGTTTTATTTTTAATTAATTTTTTTGGAAGTCTGAATATAAGAAGGCTAGTGCTGGCAATGGTAGCCACAAAGATTTCTATTATTGTAAAAACCCTACTGGTTCACTGCCACATCGACTACTTGCATTCATATTGTACCTTAATATGCTAAAACATCCCCACTTTCACCAACTCATTGTCCCCATTATTAGCTTTTCTCCTTCACTGGCTTATCATCAGCTATATCTTTGCCTAATTATCTTTCTGCTTCACAGAAATGTTACATTGGACCACAGGTAAATTAGGGCAGTTCATCAAAGTGAATCAGATAACTTTTTATGATAATTTTTACAGTCACCATTGCAAAGATTAACTTAAAGTTCCCGCTGTACAAATTAAATTATTAATTAATTCTAAAAATCCACTAGCTGCAATGATGATATTTGAATTTTAACCCCTCCAGTATTCGCCCTGGTTCCTGGATTACCAACCCAGTGACATTGGCACAGTGCCACCACCTCCCTCTCTGGAGCTCACAGTCAGTTGTAAATCTGTTCTTCTGCTCTTCGAATACTTTAATATTTTTCTTTTGATTTGGGCTGTTGTAATCCCTTCTAGTAATACTTATGTTTTTTAAAAATTCTTTTTCAAAAGATTTCTCCCCTTTCATACTACGTGTACTAATTTCTATGCTGTGTCCACTTATTAGCAATTCACTGACACAATTGAAATAAGTTTCTGAAACAAAAACGGTGCTGGCGAAACTCAACAGGGATGGCAACATCTGTTAATGAAACAGAGTTAATCTTGATTCCATTGAGGTGCCACTTCAACATACCACCATACTTGGCCAACATTTCTGCTCTGGGCCTGCTGCAGTGAAGCTCAGCGCAAGCTGAAAGAATAGCATCTCATCTTCTGCTAGGGGACCCTGCAGCTTTCTGGACTACACATAGAATTCAGTGATTTTTAGGGCCTGAACAGCACCTTCTATGTCCTTTACCCACCCCAGGCTCTGTAAATGACATGGGCTGCTTCCAGCACAGCCAACCCATTTTCACCAACTCATTGTCCCCATTATCAGCTTTTCTCCTTCCCTGGCTTATCATCAGCTATATCTTTGCCTAATTATCTTTCTTTCTCTCTCTGGGTTCTGTCTCCAGCTATTTGATCAGTCTTTTTCTCTCTCTCTCTCTCT
>NW_025973946.1:0-8770 GCF_021869965.1 Rhincodon typus
ACACTTCCGCCATCTGCAATCCGACCCCACCACCAAAGACATCTTTCCCTCCCCACCCTTATCTGCTTTCCGGAGGGACAACTCTCTCCGTGACTCCCTTGTCCGCTCCACACTCCCCTCCAGCTCCACCACACCCGGCACTTTTCCCTGCAACCGCAGGAAGTGCTACACCTGCCCCCATACCTCCTCCCTCACCCCCATCCCAGGCCCCAAGAAGACTTTCCACATCAAGCAGATGTTCACCTGCACATCTGCCAATGTGGTATACTGCATCCGCTGTACCCGGTGTGGCTTCCTCTACATCGGGGAAACCAAGCGGAGACTCGGGGACCGCTTTGCAGAACACCTACGCTCGGTTCGCAATAAACAACTGCACCTCCCAGTCGCGAACCATTTCAACTCCCCCTCCCATTCCTCAGACGACATGTCCATCCTGGGCCTCCTGCAGTGCCACAACGATGCCACCCGAAGGTTGCAGGAACAGCAACTCATATTCCGCTTGGGAACCCTGCAGCCCAATGGTATCAATGTGGATTTCACAAGTTTCAAAATCTCCCCTCCCCCTACCGCATCCCAAAACCAGTCCAGCTCGTCCCTGCCTCCCTAACCTGTTCTTCCTCCCACCTATCCCCTCCTCCCACCTCAAGCCGCACCTCCATCTCCTACCGACCAACCTCATCCCACCCCCTTGACCTGTCCGTCCTCCCTGGACTGACCTATCCCCTTCCTAACTCCCTACCTACACTCACCTTTCCTGGCTCCATCCCCACCTCTTCGACCTGTTTGTTTCCTCTCCACCTATCCTCTCCTCTATCCCTCTTCTATCCGCCTCCCACTCTCTCCCTATTTATTTCAAAACCCCCTTCCCCTCCCCCTTTTCTGATGAAGGGTCTAGGCCCGAAACGTCAGCCTCTCTGCTCCTATGATGCTGCTTGGCCTGCTGTGTTCATCCAGCCCTGCACCTTGTTGTCTCGGATTCTCCAGCATCTGCAGTTCCTACTATCTCAGGACAACAGAAGGGCTCTCTAGCTGAGTGCTGCCAGCCAACTACCAAATGGAAACAGGACAAAAGCATTTCAGCTAATCTGCAAGAGCCAAGAATCTCAAAATCAACCGTTCAACTATTAATGTTTCACAATCTGCTCTTTATGAACCGCAAAGGGACCGTGATCTCTTTTAAATTCTTTTGGATTCTCTTCTTATTCCTAGTCTATGTGTATGTGTTACTTACTAATTCTTCTTGTGTTTAGCAACGAACAAACTCACTCTTTTGTCAACTCAAGAAAACCTCAAGTTCCTTTCAAAATGCAAATTTATTTTGCTTGTGAGAAAAGGATCTACAAAGGAGCAATCCCTTTCAAGATAATCATTTTGTGACTAACTCAGAGAGTACTGTCAATAAGTGAAACCAATTCATTCCTCCTCACCCAAAATCTTAACAATTTGGGGTATTCATCTGGAACCAAAATGGGGAATCTCACCCAAGGCCTGATCATTACATTCGGAACAAAATTGCTTAGATTAAATACAGACCTTGGATCAATCTACAAAGTCAAAGTGCAATCTTGCATAAATACTTATGGCACTGTTTTCAAAGTGCTCAAGTGTGCAATCATCTTATCCAAAGAATTTTTAGAGTCAGAAAGGGTAGAGGCAGTGACCTCTTAATTACATAGAAATTGGGATCTTGTGACTCAATTAACACTGACGCCATGTTAATGCAAAATTGCAAAGTTCCCATCCAGTGCTCAACTCAATGAGTAAAATCTTACAAGTTGGTCTCTCAGAGCCACTGAAGTATAAAATAATTAGATTTTCCAGATCACTTCTTTGAGACATTTATTAACATATAATTTCGGTACTAAGTATAATCTGCATGTCAAGTTTGCAATTAGTGCCAGTTTCATCTGGATGATAGAATATTTGGAAGAGAAGGAGCATATGTTCTTCTTCTTGAGGAACAATCAGCTTCACAAAAGCAGACATTGTGCCTATTATAAGCTAGCAGGAGTTGCTCATAATTAGCCTCAACTAGTAAATATTGCATCCTCATGCAATGTCTTCAACAGAAGTCTCTTATGGATTTATGAATCTTTTTCTTTTTTTTATATACAGATCATTTATGCAGTTCAGTTGGCATCTGTTACAGACAAAGGATAACAGATGAATTTAATCATTTTAAGTTTTCTCCTGTTCTGTCCATAGCAGACATGTTTTTAGTTTTTTCTTCCTTTTCTCTTTTGAAGTGGGACATGGCGAGTTTCCCCAAATTCCTATTTGTGAAATCCATTTTTAAAATGACATGCAACAAACTCACTTTCGGGTTAAAACAAAAGGAGGCATTCATGCAGTCAAACCTGGGGGAATAATTACTGCAGCATACACATGCATAAAAACATATGAGGCACAAAGAAGAGAAAAGAAGGAAAGGAAAGAGGTCACAATTAGGAATTGTTTAAAACTTAAAGTAATGAACAATAATTCAGTTTTTTTTTGGACTGGGTCCAGAAATTCACGGAGAGTCTTTTCCGTAGATTGATTTTGAATGATCCCTTCTTGTAGTGGTTTGGGGTGTAGCAGTGAGAATGGTCCACTTTTAAGGCACATGTAGGAAGTCTTCCAGAAACCAGTTTTGGAGAGGTTGAGGAAGGCTCAGCCGACCATGCAGTCTGGTCTTCTGTGGAGAGTATTTTGCTAGAAGTGACGTGAACAGAGGACGGGCTCTTCCAAGACTGAAGGAAGGCAGATCAGAATTACATTTAAACTGTTTTTATGGAAACCAGAAGTTTCAGTCATGTGACAAGGTTCTTGCAGGAGTCTCTTGAATTAGCAAAATTAGGTTCAGTGCTTCTGGTTCTGTTCATTGTTTGCTCAATTGAGGTAAATGGTGCCAATAGTACCACTTCAGACAGAATGCATTCAATTAGCCTGACTTTATTCAGAAATAACTGGGAATCTATCTAATCTGTTGCTTTTCTTTATGTTGATTGATAGCAAGGTGTTAAAACTGAGGCTTGAGGAGCACACTGTTGCTCTAATCACACTCCCCACGGGTCACAACATAAAATAAAAATATGGTTTTCCAGTTATCAAGGTGGCCTTCAATTCCTTATCTACATCTGTTTTTAAATAAAGAAAATCTATTAACCAGGTTTCTTAATACGTGCAATTACTGATTTTATCAAAACAAAACCGACTCACCGATTCACTAATTAGTTAAAATACATAATCAATAATATAGGAGCATCAACTCTTGTCTCTCTATATATGCCTCAAATATGCAAACACAAATACATGCACATGCACACTCTTCAGATTAAAATCTCTGGTTCAAAGATGTTGAGTCTTGTTAACGCAAGGTCATGTACCATAATAGCATAGGAAAAGAAACCACAAAAACCAGACGTGCAGTAGGGTGTGCAGTTTTGGTTTCTATATTTAAGGAAGGCTAATCTTGCATTAGGGATGGTGCTTTGAAAATTGACTAAAGGATTCACCATTGACATGAGACTGATTGAAATCGATTTACATTCTCTTAAATTTTGAAGAATAAAAGATGATCTCATTGAAACATATAACATTCTGAAGGGAATGACAGGGTGGAAACAAAGGTTTTTTTTCCCTTGGCTGGGAATCTAGAACATGCAGTACAATCTCTGAATACGGGTTCCATTATTTAGAACACAGAACAGTACAGGCCCTTCAGCTCACGATGTTTGTGCCAACCTATTATCCTACTAAGATCAATCTACCCTGCATACCCTACATTTTACTATCATCCACGTGCCTATTCAAGAGTCACTTAAAAGTCTCGAAAGTATCTGACTCCACTACCACTGCCGGCAGCGCATTCCACATGCCCACCACTCTCTGACATCTCCCCTATACCTTCCTCCAATCACCTTAAAATTATGCACCCTCGTAATAGTCGTTTTCGCCCTGTGATAAAGTCTCTGACTATCCACTCTATCTATGCCTATCATCATCTTGTACATCTCTATCTAGTCACCTCTCACCCTTCTTCGCTCCAATGAAAAAAGCCCTAGCTACCTCAACCTTTCCTTGTAAGACCTGCACTCCAGTTCAGGCA
This sequence comes from Rhincodon typus, assembly GCF_021869965.1. NCBI lineage: Eukaryota > Metazoa > Chordata > Chondrichthyes > Orectolobiformes > Rhincodontidae > Rhincodon > Rhincodon typus. The sequence goes on from NW_025973946.1 coordinate 4,091, forward strand.
GCATCCTGGTAAATCTCCTCTGCGCCCTCTCTAAAGCTTTCATATTTTTCCTGTAATGAGGTGACCAGAACTGAACACAATATTGCAAGTGTGGTCTAACCAGAGTTTTATAAAGCTGCGGCATAACCTTGTGGCTCTTAAACTCAATTCCCCTGCCAATGAAACCCAACACACCATACGCCTTCTTTAAAAGCCTATTAACTTGGGTAGCAACTTTGAGGGATCTATGGACATGGACCCCAAAATCCCTGTTCCTCCACACTGCCGAGAATCCTGCCATTAACCCTGTATCCTGCATTCAAATTCAACCTTCCAAAATAAATCACTTCACACTTTTCTGGGTTGAATTCCATCTGCCATTTCTTTGCACAGCTCTGCATCCTGTCAATGTCCTGTTGCAACCTACAACCGCCCTCCACGCTGTCCACAACTCCACCAACCTTTGTGTCATCGGCAAAATTACTAACCCACCCTTCCACTTCCTCATCCAAGTCATTTATAAAAATCACAAAGAGCAGAAGTCCCAGAACAGATCCCTGCGGAACACCACGGGTTACCGAGCTCCAGGCTGAATACTTTCCATCCACTACCACCCTCTGTCTTCTATTGGACAGCCAGTTTTGTATCCAGACAGCCAACTTTCCCTGAATCCCATGCCTCCCTACCTTCTGAACGAGTCCACCATGAGGAACCTTATCAAATGCCTTGCTAAAATCCATATACACCACATCCACTGCTCTACCTACATCGATGTGTTTTGTCACATCCTCAAAGAATTCAATAAGGTTTGTGAGGCATGACCTGCCCCTCACAAAGCCATGCTGACTATCCCTAATCAAACTGTGCTTTTCCAAATAATAATAAATACTATCTCTCAGAATTCTCTCCAATAATTTGCCCACTACAGAAGTAAGACTGACTGGTCTGTAATTCCCACGGTTATCCCTATTCCTTTTCTTGAATAAGGGAATAACATTTGCCACCCTCCAATCATCTGGCAAAGGTCATTGCCAAAGGGGCAGCAATCTCTTCCCTTGCTTCCCGTAGAAACCTTGGGTATATCCCGTCTGGCCCAGGGGACTTATCTATCCTCATGTTTTTCAAAATTTCTAGCACATCCTCCTTTCTAACATCAGCCTGTTCGAGCATATCAGCCCGTTTCATGCTGTCCTCACAAACGCCAAGGTCCCTCTCACTGGTGAATACTGAAGCAAAGTATTCATTAAGGACCTCCCCTACCTCCTCTGACTCTGCGCACAAGTTCCCTCCACTATCCCTGACTGGCCCTACTCTCACTCTGGCCATTCTCTTGTTCCTCTCATAAGCGTAGAACGCCTTGGGATTTTCCTTGATCCTACCCGCCAAGGTTTTCTCATACCCCCTTCTAGCTCTCCTAAGTCCATTCTTCAATTCCTTCCTGGCTACCTTCGGATTTCGGACTGAGATCAGAAGAAATTTCTTCAAGGATGTGTGAATCTTTTGAATTCTCTACTTGAGAGGGATTTGTAGTTCCATTGTTAAGTATATTATTCTGTATAGGTCTACAGGTCACACTGTCTACTTCAGAATTCAATACACTCAACACAAAAGCAAAATATTTCAGATTGGCGGCACCTCCAATATCTAGCTTTCATGTCGAGTAAATTTAAATCGAGACGGACAGCATTTTCTTCTCCCTGTGCACCAAGGTATATGAAGGGAGGCATCCAATCAACCATGAACATATTGAACTGTACAACAAGCTTGAGGTGTTTATGGCCTCCTCTTGTTCGTATTTCTTTTAAGAATAGAAGAATGCTCTTAAAATAAATTTCTCACAATTGGAAGATAGGAACCTCAGTAATACCATCAGTCAAGAACTTTGCAAATAAATGTACACACTTGTAGCTTAAAAGTAATATTAGATCTACACCTAAGATTGCACAATTTTGAAAGTTTTGAAACCCATGACTCATCTTAGACTGTACCTCACAGCTTGAAGTTTAGCACAAATAAAAATGTAACAAATGGCACCCTGATTTATTTTTGTCAGCACTACCTGTCAATAATGAGCTTTTTCCTAGTCTGCTCATCACTGAGTGGGAGTTATTCTACGTAACTGGCAAAGAGGCATACAGCTATAAGCAGTAAATGTCTGCAAACACAATTATTCATTATGTATATACAGTACATTGCTTTTATGGCTTCTTCACATATTAACATTTCAGAAGCCATGTACCTTTTATTTGCTCTTTATTACCAACTCTAATTTATGCCATCTTTTTCTACACTAATTTCTTATTGTTTGCTTAAGCACACATCACTATCATGCCATTGCATATATTCCTTCCTCCCACACCATGCTCTTTTTCATATTTTTTTCTCTTTATTCAGTGTCATTTAATTTAAGCCATCAGAACAGAAACATTTTTGCTGGATTTTCTAGAATTTCCATCACCATAGCTACACTTTGAATACTTTCAGTGAACCATTAGGGAGTGTAATTCACCTCTTAGTGATCAACTGGAGAAGTGTTGGTACGTCATTACAGCTCTGCAGAAAAAAATACAACTGTGTATGGATGGACACTTTGGGTGGAGCACTCATTAATTAGGAAAGAGGACCTAGCCAACTTTTCCTTCCCTAGTCAGGGAACAATGAGGTTAACTGAGGCCTTATCTCAATTTGCCATGTCTGAGATCAGATAAAAAGATCGACTGAACTTGATTTTGTTCAGAATGCATTCAACGCAAGTACCTTAAGATCCATTGACAGTACTTAATTTGGTTCCGCGACAAAGATCTGAAGAAAAAGTTATCTTTAACTTGTGTTTTTTTTTCTGAAATTTCACAATGATAACCACCAACAGCTCAGTAAATATATGCACCATCTTGTGCAGTAGTGAGCCATATAAAGCTCAATGCTGTTGGAACAGCGTGCAATTTTCAAAGGGCTGATGAAGGGAGACAATGGGGAACCTGTTCATCTCCAATTAATGCTCCCTCTTAAGCTCCTTAACAGGTTTATTAGGAGCCTGTCACATACAAAATTTAATTTTTCAACTTTATTTCACCCCAAAAAGTCTGATACCTATTAGTGCACGGCCTCTGGCTTCGGTACTGGGCCAATCAAGGTTCAATTGTCTTTGTTCTTTATCTGTGCTTTCTGGGATCTGTCTCTGACAGCGTGAATGCTGAACTTAAATTTTCTTTCAAGCTGCTTTCCACTTCCATCGAATGGCACTGGCTTTCAGAGTATCGGGCCTGTTTTCTTCAGCAAGACAGCAGTATCCCACAACTTAGCTGCTGCATGCCTTTTGACTCCAACTGGGTACTGAGCTTGTCTCCTAGCAAAATGGCCGTCACTCTGAAGTGTGGGGTAGATAGGTGGGTTCCTGATCCCACACTGAAAATGCAGCTCTGCATGTCTCAAGTTCATTTACCCTGTGTTACGAGTTACGATTCACCAATTAGACTAACTGAAAATGGAATTCACACTGAGCTGAATCTGACATTTCTTTTGGCTAAGTGCCAGTTTTTTCAGGTTTTACGGAGAGTTTTTCTGTGTTTTCTCGCCATATTTTACCCAACGCTCCTCACTAACAACCTAATCCACTTTAAGGAGACCTCTCATCTAGATATGTCCCCATTCTACCACTTGGTGTACTTAATAAATCACTGCCGTTTGGATTTCCAGGAAGGATCAGCATCCCTAGTGCCATGTGGAGGCCCCAATAGCAGACCCTGGCATAACAAGGTGTAGAGCTGGGTGAACACAGCAGGCCAAGCAGCATTAGAGGAGCAGGAAGGCTGACATTTTGGGCCTAGACCCTTCTTCAGAAATGGTAGGAGGGAGGAGGGTAACTTCTTCAGGGTAGGCATCCTTAGAAGAGGCTTTGCAGTGGGGTTAAAATTGTTTCAGAGATAGTAGGAACTGCAGATGCTGGAGAATCTGAGATAACAAGGTGTAGAGCTGGATGAACACAGCAGGCCAAGCAGCATCAGAGGAGCAGGAAGGCTGATGTTTTGGGCCTAGACCGTTCTTCAGAAATGGAGACCCTGGCAGCCTGGTCCAAGATTGTTATCTGGTTCAGTGCAGTCTCAGCCATCTGGAGGAAATCACAACATTGTAAGAAGACCTTCTTCATTCTGCCAGCATAACTGTCACCATCTTCTGTCCAATACCCCATTTCATTCACTCTCTCCTACTGCACCCACTTTCCATCAAGGCTCACACTGTACCACTTTCACTATTGCCTGCAACATCTTCTCTCATTTATTGTCACCACTAACTCTACATGCCCTCTGTGGTATCTATTCTGTCCCTCAGGACACTTCCATCCACATCAAGAGTAACTCATTTTCATCTCTTTTACCACCTCTCCCTCTCTCTCTCATTCCGGGAGGAAAACAGCCAATAAGTCAGCAAAAGTCAAGATAGATGGTGGGTTGTTTGATATTTGACTGCTCAGTCCATATGAGGAGAAGATTCTGACTCTTTCTGCCTCAGCCTGCTGACTGACAGTGTCCAAGGCCCTGGACTGGTAGCTGAAACCCTTGATTTACTGTGCTGGACACCATGATTAAAGGCTATCTCCCTTCACCTCACTGAGGACTGCTGACAACTATGACAAATTGAGATAACAAGGTGTAGAGCTAGGTGAACACAGCAGGCCAAGCAGCATCAGAGGAGCAGGAAAGC
>NW_025973947.1:0-8770 GCF_021869965.1 Rhincodon typus
ACGTTTCGGGCCTAGACCCTTTTCTGATGAAGGGTCTAGGCCCGAAACGTCAGCCTCTCTGCTCCTATGATGCTGCTTGGCCTGCTGTGTTCATCCAGCCCTGCACCTTGTTGTCTCCAATGTTAAAAAGCCTGATTTTACCATATCACACATGGAAAAATGGCCACTAGAATTAGGTACTGAAGAAACAGCAGAGTCTGTGAAACCATTCCCCAAATGCCAATCACAAATTTCAAATAAGGAGAACTTTGGGGAGGAAACTAGAGAGAAAAAAAATACAGACATTTGTCAACTGTGCCCTTTATAAATGCTTTAAAACCATATAAAGTTTCACTACTTTTTGAAAAGAAAGTAAAGTCCATGGTCCATATCCTCTCTATATCATCAAAATAAACACTTTGGATTCTTCTGAGCTCACCTGTTTATGCCCAATTATAGTGAATTTACAGTTTCCCCCTTAACTTAGACACTTCCATGCCCCATCACTTATTTCTTACATAAAATAGACCTCATTTCACCAAAATGTTCGCTTCTTTTTCATTCTTTGGATGGCCATTAACCCAGTGGCACTGTTTCCAGTAGATCATTAACAGCCAATTTTTTCAGGAAATGATTTGCTGACTGGAATGTGCAAGAATCAGTTGTACAGTTTTAAAATTGTTCTAGCAGAATCATGGCAAGAAAAAAAAACATTTTTTAATAACTAGTGTCTGGCAGAACTGTCAGAAGGGCACACAGATTGATTTTCCTGTATTTCTGCTCTCACCACTTTCCCTTCTTCCCAGAACCCCAGTTGAGTTCCCCTGCCCTTATCTCCCACCATGGGCTCTACATTCATCAAATGGAATCCCTGCCACTATCAAGCACATTTCCCTTCTGCTTTCAGCCTTCCTAAAGGACCATTCCCTCTAAGATCCTCCCACAGCCCTTTCCAGAGACTAATTGCAGCTTGGAGTTGAAACAACTGCTCTATTAGCTCCTTGCTTCTCCCCTTTCAAGTCCCCAAAAATTAATTCCAGCTGAAATAGAAGGTTTTTTCTATTTAGTAAACTGTATTCATTACTTATGATGCTATTCTACATTTCGGAGACAGGGTAGAAGTTAGATTGCCACTCTGCAAAACAGCTCCATTCATTCTGCAAGCATGACTGAGTTTCTAGTCACCTGTCATTTTAAATCTGCACCCAAATCCCCCACTGACCTTGGCCTCCAGCATCGCTCAAGTGCGATTTAGCAGAAGGTCAAAAAACCGAGCCTTGAGATTAGATACTTTGCATCCTAGTGCACTCAGGAGAGAAGAACGATTTCTGACCATAACCTTCGTCCTGTTTTTGAATGACAGCTATTGGTAATTCTGCTTCTCCTATTTAAACTTCCTTCCAGGGCCATCTTGTGTTTCTTAACTTGTCCCATTACCATCTCTCTTTGCCTTTCACCATCATCCCTCTTGTTATTTAATCTCTTCTGCCTTCCACCCCATCACCAATCTTTCTATTTGTTCTACTCCCCTTCTCCCATTCCTTGTTTCTGGATTCAATAAAAACCTAATGCACCTGACTGGTTAAAGACATTGACCTAAAACATTAACTCCTTTCTCCCAACCACAGGTTTGTTTAGATCTAATGAACATTTCCAACAATTTCGGTGTTTATTTCAGTTTTGCAGCACTTAACTTCTAATTTGTTATACTGATATCTAGATTAAGGAGCTCCAGGAACTGCTAATAAAATAATCCAACATCAAGAGCACCAGATGAGAGAGACCCAAATAGTTAAGCTGTGTAACAGTAAAGTGATCAGCAGTTATTCTTGAGAATGATGAAGTCATATTTTTCAATATATTATCTTATAAGCAGAACATAAAGAATAAGAAGAGTTGGATCTCGTACAAGTACACCCAGTCTTTCTCAACATTAGCATTTTAAAGTTTCACACATTTTAACACATATTTCTTCTAGTCTAATGATGAAAGTGATTAACATCATGGTTCCCTACATTAAACTTCAGCTGCCAACTTGTTGGCCATTCTCGACCTGCCTCTCTAATTAAATAAAAACAGAAATTGCTGGAGAAAGTCAGCAGGTCTGGCAGCATCTGTGGGAAGAAAGAATTAATGTTTTGAGTCCAGTGACTGGTGACTCTTCTGCAGTCTCCTGACTGGAAACATTAACTCTGCTTTCTTCCCACAGGCACTGCCTGACCTGTTGAGTTTCTCCAGCAATTTCTAGTTTTGTTTCACATCTCCAACATCTTCTGTTCCTTGTTTTTATTTTGTTTGACTGTTTAGCCTGTTTGTGTGCCTTTGTAGCTTCATTGCGGCTGACCTTCCCACCTGCATTTTCAACAAACCTATGCACTTAGAACACCTTCTTTCAAGTTTATTACTCAACCTCCCACCCAGGTCCTGTTCTCTATGGATTACCCCAGTACTGCCAACTCATTTTTAACTGACTATTAGCACCCATTCAGCATTTGTCTCTCAAGTTTAACAATCCTTTTGTCTGCTTCTCCTATTGTTCCTCTCCCTCTCTGGGCACTGTCTCCATCTACTCGACATACTCTTTCTTCCCCAACCACCACCTCGCCCCACTCCAATCATCAACATAAATACCACCAGCTGCTTTCAGTTCTGCCAAAGGGTCACTGGACTTGAAACGTTAACTTTTTTTTTTCTCTTGACCGATGCTGCCAGACCTGCTAAGTTTCTCCAGCACTGTTGTGTTTTTGTTCTAAATGTACTACTCTTATTCTTGTCCAGGTGTGTTATATCACACCTCTGGAATAGGTGGGAATTGGATCAAGGCCTCCTGTCTCAGAGTAGGGCACTACCACTGCACCACAAAAATGCTCTATCTTTCAGTCTAAGTCATTCATACAGACTGTAACTAGCTGAAGCTCCAGCACTTTCTTGTGGCACTCCACTACTTGCAGGCTCCGAACTTGAAAATGTTTGATCTCTACTCTCTGTCATGAACTAATCCTTTGTCCATGCTAATATATTAGACCCAACGCCATGAATTTTTTTTTTTTTTTTTTTTTTTCCTCCTCTTGTGTACTAGACTTTTATGCAGCACCTTATCAAATGTCATTTGGAAATCAACTTTACTATATCCACTAGCTCCCCTTCGTCAAACATTTCCTTTAAAACCTGTTGACTCCATTCGTACGATTAATTTTTTGAGTGCTCGGTAAAGGCCTCCTTCACAATTGATTCTGTGAATTTCACACCAACTGACATCAAGCTAACTGGTTATGAAGCTTTATTGTATCTTTCCTTATTCTTTCTTGCAATGTGATCATCCTGGAAAGATCAATATTGGTTGCCCAACCCAAATTGCATCTTTGTGCCTTGCTAGGTCATTTCAGAGGCCTGTTATGAGTTAACTACATTACTCTGGGCCTGGAGTCACATGTAAGATTTCCTTCCCTGATGGACAACATTGAACCAGATGAGATTTAATAATTGATGGAGACCACAAAACTGAGACTCATTCTATGATGCAGATTTATTAACTGAATCCAAATCAAAATAGCTGTCATTCTCCTAGAGCATTAACCTGGGTCTTTTGACTGGGTCTTTTATCAGTACAGCGGACTGATAATTTATTAGCATTGCACTACCATCTCCCTCCTTTAATGTACATAATATAGTTTAACATGCCCTCTTTAAAGATAATTTCTTGTTCTTTCCATACCCCAACCTTCTTTTGTCTTGAATTAATTTTCTTTGATCCATTTCTATAAACGGACTGACACTTCTTCATAATAATACTGAATTTTCATAAACCATTTAGTGCATGGCGTAGAGGACAGCACCAAACTTCTTCTCACCTCATACCCATACACCCGTGAAGTGTCACTGGATAGTAGTCAGTGAAAAGAATCTTAGCAGACCTCTCCCTTCATATCCTTGTAACTCTGATTATAATAGTTTAACTGTTGAATGAGGCTGTTTGAACCGAAAGGATTAACTGATAGCATGAGATACTCCATCTAGAATCATAGACTCCAACTAGTCCATGCTGACCATTTTCCCAAACTAAACTAGTCCCAATTGCCTGCATTTGGCCCATATCCCTCCAAACATTTCCTATTCATGTACTTATCCAAATTTGTTTTTAAATGTTGTAATTGCACATGCATCTACCACTTCCTCTGGCAATTCATTGCACATATAACCCACTCTGTGTTTTTTAAAAAAAAAGTTGCCCCTCAGGTCCTTTTTTAAATCGTTCTCCTCTCACCTTAAAAATATACCCCATAGTTTTGAACTACACCACCCTAGAGAAAAGACCCTTGCTATTCACCTTATCAATGCCCCTCATGATTTTACAAACCTCTATAAGGTCACCTCTCAAGCTCCCACACTCCAGTGAAAAAGGTCCCAACCTATCCAGCTTATTTTTATAACTCAAACACTCCATTCCCGGCAATATCCTGATAAATCTTTTCTGAACCCTCTCCGGTTTAATAATATCCTTCCTATAGCAAGGCAACCCAAACTGCAGAGAGTACTCCAGAAGAGGCCTCACCACCATCCTGTACAACATCAATTTGATTCACTCCATGTGATATCAAGAAACGGTTGAAGACACTGGATACTGTAAAGGCTATGGGCCCTGACAACATTCCGGCAATAGTACTGAAGAATTGTGCTCCTGAACTTGCTGCTCCCCTAGCCAAGCTGTTCCAGTACAGTTACAACACTGGTATCTACCCGACGACGATGTGGAAAATTGAGGTTGGTTGGCTCGCTGAGCTGGTTTGTTGTTTCGCAGAAGTTTCGTTACCGTGCTTGGTAATATCCTCAGTGCAGCCTCCGACGAAGCGTCGGTGTGTTTTCCCACCGGTGTGTTTTTAAACTCTGGGGTCCGTTGAGATGGATTGCCTCTCTTCTGGTTTTCCTTCGTAGTGGAATGCATATGGGGTCGAGTTCAATGTGTTTATTAATAGCACGCTTCGTGGAGTGCCATGCTTCTAGGAATTCTCATGCCTGTCTCTGCTTAGCCTGTCCCAGGATGTTGTTGTCCCAGTCGAAGTGGTGGTTCTCCTTGTCCAGGTGGATTGAGATGAGTGAGTATTGGTCGTGTCTTTTTGTAGCCAGTTGGTGTTCATGTACTCTTGTTGTTAGTTTCCTTCCTGTTTGTCCGATGCAGAGACTGAGAAACACTACAGGGGATCTTGTAGATGATATAGGTCCTGTCCATGGCGACGAGTAGGTCTTTATTTCGGGTGAGCAGTTGTCGTAGGGTTGATGTGGGCTTGTGTGCCACTCTGATGCCCCAGTGGTCGTAGGAGTCTTGTGGTGAGTTCCGACATGTTTCTGATATAGGGTAGTGTGGTGAGTGTGTCGGGGCGTGTAGTCTCTTTCTGATGCTGTTCATGTAGGCATCTTCTGACCCAATTCTTTGGTATCCATTTATCCTTGAAAACCTGGAAGAGGTATTCTTCTTCCTCTTGGCGTAGTTCCGTGTTGCTGCCCTCTAAATAGTGTTCGCACACAACTTCGTTTGTGTGTGCTGGGATGGTTACTGTTGAAGTTCAGTACCTGGTCTGTGTGTGTTTTTTCTGTGTACTTTCGTTTGCAGTTCCCCATTTGTCTTGCGCTCCACCATGAGTCCAGGAATGGGAGCTGTTTGTTCTTGTCCTCTCTGGTGAATTTTATTCCAGTGAGGGTGTTGTATATAAGTTTGTGTGACAGATATGGTAAAATTTAACCACACTTTCATGTAATCCAGGGCAGTCCGCAAAGACTAGAAAGGACTGCCCTTCCGCAAATCCAACCAAAATTGGATCCACTATGTAGATGACACCTTTGTCATCATTAAACAGACCAAATTAGAGGAGATACACAGACTGGTATCTGTAATGCTGGGGACCATGAGGAACCATCCACTTGGCACTTCTGCAAATTCTTCAAGTTTAATTTCTGCACTGATGCACTGGGCTCTCCCACATTGAAATGGGGATTTTGGTGGAGCCTCCGCCTTCAATCAGTTGTTTAATTGTCCACCACCATTCATGGATATAGCAGGACTGCAGATCTTAGATCTGATCTGTTAGCTGTGAAATCACCTAGCTCTATCACTTGCTGCTTCTGCTGTTTGGCATGCAGATTGTCCTGTTTGGTGGCTTCACCAGGTTGGTGCCTCAATTTTAGGTTTGCCTGGTGCTGCTCCTGGCATACCCTCCTGCAACCAGAGTTGATTCCCTGGCTTGTGTAATGGAGAAGATGAAAATGCCTGGGCAAGAGGTTATAGGTTTGAAGACAAAAATTGTACCGTTTTTATATAATTTTAAAAAGTGCAGAGGCAGAAGGTCATGATGGAAAATATTCGAGGTAGCAGGCCAAAGTGAGAAGGCTGTTAAACCACACATGATCCTTGGCTTTAAAGGGCACAAAAGCCAGGGAGTTATTTTCAACCATTAAAAGACACTGGTTAGGCTACAACGGGAGTATTGTGGCCTATTCTGGTCTCCACACGTTGTGAACGGTATCTAGGTTACAAAGATGGTGCTGAAGAAAAACGCCTGGTAATAATATTGGGGTGAAATAATTCCATTACGTGGCAAAATTTGAGAAACTGGTTTTGTTCTAGAGAGATTTGATATGATTGCCTTCCACCACAAATTCCCAGTGGAAGGAGTGCATATCATCTACAGAACATACTGCAACAAGTCATCAAGCCTCAAGTGAAAGCATGATCTAAACCCACAACCTCTAACATTGTGGAAGGACAAGGGTAGATGCCAGGGACACTGCTAGCTGCAAGTTTCTCCCACACACCATTCTAATTTGGAACAATATCACTGTTCCTTCACTCAGTTTAACTTCTGGAATCCCCTTCCTAACAGGTACACTACTTGGATTGTAACTGTTCAAGAACATAGCTGTTTTTTCAAGAATTATTATTGATGGGCAATAAATGCTAGCTTTGCCAGCAATTCACATATCCCTTAAACAAATGGCAAAGAAAATCACAAAGTATTTTGATAGAGTGAATAAGGAAAAGTTATTTTCAGTGACAGGAGGATCAGTAGCCAGAGGACATAATTTAAGGCAACTAGCTAAAGAACTAGAGACAAAATAAGAAAAAAATTGCAATTAATGACCTGTAATACACTGCCTAAAAGATGACACAAGCAGCTTTAATAATAATGATTAAAAAGATAAGTATTTAGTGGGAAGATTTGATAATGGGAAAACAGAGGATTGGGATGAATTGGATAGCTGACACCATTCAAATGGGCTGAATATTTTCTTTCAGTGCTATATCAAATTATGTTTCTATAGTGGAGTACTTAAATTTACAGCATCATTTTTCACTTTATTTTAACTAATGCTTGAATAACACAGAACAGAATAGAATAGAATATCCTTTTATTGTCAGGTGTACTCCATCGTAGGAGTACAGTGAAAAGCTTTTACAATGTCTGTCTTCTTACGGCAACATCTTAGTACAAGGACCAGGTACAATTCTTGGATACAGCTGAGGAATAAAAGTAGTTACGTTACTTCAGAGTTGAAAAGTGAGTTACACTAGAACATCATTACACAGTTAACATTGCAGTAAGGTAGGAAATTTCAAATAGACATTACATTATAGCAGCTCAGCGTAGGGCCTCCGCACATGGTCTGACACCCATACCAGACCCCAGTCCAACAGCTGCCCCAGTTCTGGCACTCAGATGCTCAAAAGTAAGTTCCAGGACTGTCTCCTCTATGCCCTGCTGCTCCAGGGTTCGCAGCTTTGGGGGCTTGCTGCTGGCGCCTGCTACTGCTGCAGGACTCCCCTCTGGTGCTAAGGGGAGAGAAGAAGTAAAAAAGAGGAAAATAAAAGGAAAAAGAAAGAAAACCAGCAGAGCTCCTGCAGAAGCACCCTGCTCTGCCACCATCTCAACCGTGGTATATTCCAATATTTTATTTACATTTTAATTGATCTGTTTGTGTCTTGCACCCATGAGCCAAATCTTTTGTACCCAAATGTATCCCTTGAACATTAACTTCCCCGTCCTCCCATACTTCCTTAATTTGATCATACGTTACACCCATCTGTTCATCCAAGGTGTACTTTCTCACTATTTATTACTTCCATTTTTTATTGGACTGAAATTTTCTACTGTCATCATCTTGCTTAATTATACCACTTAACTTAGTAAAATGTGTAAACTTGATAGTGCAGTTTCTGGAAGTTATGATTTCTAAAATATCAAGGCCTAATGTACTTGCATTGTAGATACTGTATAATGAAACGTGGACTGTGGGGAAAGGAGTGATAGGATCAGGCCAAATGCTCAGTGAGCCCTATCACAGAATCATGATCACCTCCCTTCATCTTGTGTGCTTTTCCCAAGTGGCATGGTGTGTTTCTCACTAGGCAGCAGCGAATTCCCAATCGACTCTCATTGTTGCTTGTTAAACACCCTGTTAACAGCCTGACTTACCATGGCTTGGGATCTTACCAAACCTGGCATAGAAACTAGCTGTTGGGAAAAGTCGACATGGAAACCAGAGTATGTCATTGCCGCTTGTTCTAAAAGCTCTCTGTCTCAGACATCAGGTTCCAACATCTCGGGCACATTCCACAAACATCAGACAAAAGCCAGCCCCCTCATGGTACAGGTCCAATACACTTATAGGATGAGATAGTAGGAACTGCAGATGCTGGAGAATCTGAGATAACAAGGTACAGAGCTGGATGAACACAGCAGGCCAAGCAGCATCACAGGAGCAGGAAGGCTGACGTTTCGGGCCTAGACCCTTCTTCAGA
>NW_025973948.1:0-8769 GCF_021869965.1 Rhincodon typus
AGGTGCAGGGCTGGATGAACACAGCAGGCCAAGCAGCATCATAGGAGCAGAGAGGCTGACGTTTCGGGCCTAGACCCTTCATCAGAAAAGGGGGAGGGGAAGGGGGTTTTGAAATAAATAGGGAGAGAGTGGGAGGCGGATAGAAGAGGGATAGAGGAGAGGATAGGTGGAGAGGAAACAAACAGGTCGAAGAGGCGGGGATGGGGCCAGGAAAGGTGAGTGTAGGTAGGGAGTTAGGAAGGGGATAGGTCAGTCCAGGGAGGACGGACAGGTCAAGGGGGCGGGATGAGGTTGGTCGGTAGGAGATGGAGGTGCGGCTTGAGGTGGGAGGAGGGGATAGGTGGGAGGAAGAACAGGTTAGGGAGGCAGGGACGAGTTGGACTGGTTTTGGGATGCGGTGGGGGGAGGGGAGATTTTGAAACTTGTGAAATCCACATTGATACCATTGGGCTGCAGGGTTCCCAAGCGGAATATGAGTTGCTGTTCCTGCAACCTTCGGGTGGCATCGTTGTGGCACTGCAGGAGGCCCAGGATGGACATGTCGTCTGAGGAATGGGAGGGGGAGTTGAAATGGTTCGCGACTGGGAGGTGGAGTTGTTTGTTGCGAACCGAACGTAAGTGTTCTGCAAAGCGGTCCCCGAGTCTCCGCTTGGTTTCCCCGATGTAGAGGAAGCCACACCGGGTACAGCGGATGCAGTATACCACATTGGCAGATGTGCAGGTGAACATCTGCTTGATGTGGAAAGTCTTCTTGGGGCCTGGGATGGGGGTGAGGGAGGAGGTATGGGGGCAGGTGTAGCACTTCCTGCGGTTGCAAGGAAAAGTGCCGGGTGTGGTGGAGCTGGAGGGGAGTGTGGAGCGGACAAGGGAGTCACGGAGAGAGTTGTCCCTCCGGAAAGCAGATAAAGGTGGGGAGGGAAAGATGTCTTTGGTGGTGGGGTCGGATTGCAGATGGCGGAAGTGTCGGAGGATGATGCGTTGGATCCGGAGGTTGGTGGGGTGGTACGTGAGGACGAGGGGGATTCTTTTTTGGTTTTTATTGCGTGGACGGGGTGTGAGGGATGAGGTGCGGGAGATGTGGGAGACACGGTTGAGGGCGTTCTCGACCACCGAGGAGGGGAAGTTACGGTCCTTGAAAAACGAGGACAACTGAGATGTACGGGAGTGGAATGCCTCATCCTGGGAGCAGATGCGGCGGAGGCGAAGGAATTGGGAATAGGGGATAGCATTTTTGCAGGAAGGTGGGTGGGAGGAGGAGTATTCTAGGTAGCTGTGGGAGTCGGTGGGCTTGAAATGAATATCGGTTTCTAGGTGGTTGCCCGATATGGAGACAGAGAGGTCCAGGAAGGGGAGAGAGGTGTTAGAGATGGTCCAGGTAAACTTAAGGTTGGGGTGGAAGGTGTTAGTGAAGTGTATGAACTGTTCGAGCTCCTCGTGGGAGCACGAGGCGGCGCCGATACAGTCATCAATGTAACGGAGGAAGAGGTGGGGTTTAGGGCCGGTGTAGGTACGGAAGAGGGATTGTTCCACGTAACCTACAAAGAGGCAGGCGTAGCTTGGGCCCATGCGGGTACCCATGGCTACCCCCTTTGTCTGTAGGAAGTGGGAGGAATTGAAAGAGAAGTTGTTGAGTGTGAGGACGAGTTCGGCTAAGCGGATGAGGGTGTCAGTGGAGGGGGACTGGTCGGGCCTGCGGGACAGGAAGAAGCGGAGGGCCTTAAGGATTTCACAAGTTTCAAAATCTCCCCTCCCCCCACTGCATCCCAAAACCAGTCCAACTCGTCCCTGCCTCCCTAACCTGTTCTTCCTCCCACCTATCCCCTCCTCCCACCTCAAGCCGCACCTCCATCTCCTACCGACCAACCTCATCCCGCCCCCTTGACCTGTCCGTCCTCCCTGGACTGACCTATCCCCTTCCTAACTCCCTACCTACACTCACCTTTCCTGGCCCCATCCCCGCCTCTTCGACCTGTTTGTTTCCTCTCCACCTATCCTCTCCTCTATCCCTCTTCTATCCGCCTCCCACTCTCTCCCTATTTATTTCAAAACCCCCTTCCCCTCCCCCTTTTCTGATGAAGGGTCTAGGCCCGAAACGTCAGCCTCTCTGCTCCTATGATGCTGCTTGGCCTGCTGTGTTCATCCAGCCCTGCACCTAATTTATTTCCTATTTTGCTTTCGATGATAATACTTCAATGCTGCTACTCACATTGCTTGCTGACATGGGACTATTAGATATCTGGAGAGCCCCTAGACCTGGTGTCATATTCAAATTAACATTTGGAAATGGGAATGCTATACCGCAGAAATTACTAGATTTTTGTGAGAATCTTTCATTGCTGTTCAGCATGGGTGCGATCACTTTGCTGAGGACTGCGTAATGCAGACTCTTCACTATCTATGTTCTGGACAGTAGGACCATATGAACATGGGCATACAACCCAGGTCTTCCTTCTATTTGCTTCAACCAAATAAAACTCAGTCAGTAATGTATAAGAGTTTGGTAAAGAAAAATATCCTGAATTTCTCCTCCCACAAGGTTGCATCTACAAAAGTTATGTTCAAATTGATTGCAAAAGAGACACTTTCAGAATATATAGGTTCATGGATATTTTCCATAAATCAAGAACAATTCATTCTTTGGAAACAAATTAAGTGTTGCCTTTCATTCAAGTGATATTGCAAGAAGTCTGTTCTTTATTTAACTAGTTGTTTTGAGATACATTGCAAATTCAATTCACTCAGGAAACCATAGGATATTGAAGTTATCAATGAAATTTAGAGTTAATTCTCAGACAGGCAACATTGATTTTCTTCATGCTGATTTTTAGCTCAATCAAATTTCATTATTTGTAAAGTTGGACTTAAGTCATTTAGCGGTCAATTCATGCTGTATTGGGTAAGTAAAGTTATTGTTTGAGTTGGTGTTCCTTCATTTAGGCATAACATAGAGATAATGGCTCTATTATTTATAGAAAGGTAGGGATAGAATGCAAATTTTGTTTTTGCATTGGGAAAAGAAGAAAACTGGCTCCTCCTCAGCTGTTTCTGAATTTAATGGCAAGACCTGGTGGCCGGCAAAATTGAAATTATGCTAGCTCACTCTTGAGCACAGTTGGGACCTAAGTCTTTGGCATGATGCTGCAACCCAAGAGTGGAGCATAGAGGTGGGAGGGTTGTTGGAGGGAAAGATCAAGTATCATCAATAAGGGGCTGGGAGAAATCATATGAGGAGGGGAGAAAATAGCAGGGGGAGAATGAAGGACAATGAGTGGGCATACCATGAAGGATATAAGAAAGCATTAGATTTCCCACACACCAATCCATGCACAATGTGAAGGGCAATCATTAATAACTGCAGGCAGATAATAGGTTTGCTTGCTGGATGGGGGATAGGACAGAGAGGGGAAAATAATCTCCTGCAGTTTTGGAAAGGTGTCTATTCCCCTAATTATATTGTGCTGACCATTGCTATGTTCCTATTTCCTCCTCACCGCTCAAATGCTCTTTGTACATTGGTGCTATGGTCAGTTCATTCAACCTACTTACAGTCCCCACTCTCGTTCGCATAACTGTTGGACAAATGCATGGGTGAGGGTCCTCTAACAGCAACTATTTCGATCTCTAATCCTGCCTCAACTGCATACATGCCCTCTTGTCCCTGATCATAGACTAAATTTGAATGACCTAGTTTGAGGGATATGACAACCTCATAGAGCAAAGTGTCCAGGTAGCTTTTCACATCCCTGACATGGCACAATGACTGTAGTTCGGACTCCATCTCCTCAATTCAGATACAAATTTATCAAGCTACAAACATTTACTACAAATGCTTTCTCCCTGGATCACCTTGGAGTCCAGCATCTGCCATATGCTGCAGCAGCAGCACATCACCTATCATGCCATCGCTATCATATTTCATGAATGAATGAATTAATTATTTAATTAACTATTTATTTTGGCATCTCCATTATTTACACTTTAAAAGACCATGTTTCCTTGCTGTTGTGATGGAGGTTTGTGTCACGTTCTTGTTTACTTCTGACACTCCTCTTTTTGCCTGTCAGCCAGGGCTCCCCGATTTGACTAGGTTAACAGCCCCAATCAGGGAAGTCATATTTTATGACGTCCAGCTGGCTGACCTCATTACAATCACTACAGAAAAGTGTTCAAAAAGATGTCAAATCCTGTGACTCTGGAAAAAGACGTATGGACCAACATCCATTTTTGGTATCGAGCTTGAAAAAATTCTTGGTGCCTAAGAACTTGGGATTAAACTCTTTCAAGGAAAGAACATTGCTTGGACATCATGTTATTAATGTTCAATTACTTTGGATTTAAACCTACATGTATAGGGCTTATAGGGGTAACTAAGCTGCAACAACCCAGATGATGTTCTTTTGTATCCTAAAATTCAAGTCCAGTTTGAGATTTCTGGCTTATGAATGCTGTACTTCTGAGAGCATCTTTTTTAAATCAGTCATAAGACATGGACTTCTTGGGATGGCCAGCATTTTTTATTGCCCATCCCTAGTTGCCTTTGAGAAAGTGGTGATGAGTTGTCTTATTGAACCACTGAAATCCATATTTTGTAGTTTGACCCACAATGCCCTTCGGGAGGGAATTCCACGATTTTGACCCAGCGACAGTGATGGAATGGTAATGTATTTTGGCGAGTGGCTTGGAGGGGAACTTGCAGGTGGTGTTGTTCCCATGTATCTACTGACTTTATTCTTCTAGAAGGAAGTGGTTGTGGGCTTACAACCTGCTGTCTAAGGATCTTTGGTGAATTTCTGCAGGGCATCTTGTAAATTGTACACACTGCTGCTACTGAATGTCAATGGCAGAGGGAGTGTATACTTGTGGATGTGGTGCGAATCAAGCAGGCTGCTTTGTCCCAGATGGTGTCAAGCTTCTTGGGCGTTGGGGCTGCACCTATTCAGGCAGGTAGGGAGTATTCCATCACACTTCTGATTTCATTAATCAAGCTTTGGGGATTGAGGTTGGTTGGCTCGCCGAGCTGGTTTGTTGTTCCCAGACGTTTCATTACCATGCTTGGTAATTTCCTCAGTGTAGCCTCTGATGAAGCATTGTTGTGTTTTCCCGCCTGGTTTTTAAACTCTGGGGTCCGTTGCGATGGATTGCCTCACTTCCTGGTTTCCTCCGTAGTGGAATGTATATGGGGTCAAGTTCAATGTGTTTATTAATAGCATGCTTCGTGGGGTGCCATGCTTCCAGGAATTCTCGTGCTTGTCTTTGCCTAACCTGTCCCAGGATCTTGGTGTTGTCCCAGTCGAAGTCGTGGTTCTCCTTGTCCATGTGGATTGAGATGAGTGAGTATTGGTTGTGTCTTTTTGTAGCCAGTTGGTGTTCATGTACTCTTGTAGCTAATTTCCTTCCTGTTTGTCCGATGTAGTGTTTCTCCAATGTCATCTACTAGATCCCCTGCAGAGACTGCGAGAAACAGTACATCGGACAAACAGGAAGGAAACTAACAACAAGAGTACATGAACACCAACTGGCTACAAAAAGACATGACCAGTACTCACTCATCTCAATCCACATGGACAAGGAGAACCACGACTTCGACTGGGACAACACCAAGATCCTGGGACAGGTTAGGCAAAGACAAGCACGAGAATTCCTGGAAGCATGGCACCCCACGAAGCATGCTATTAATAAACACATTGAACTTGACCCCATATACATTCCACTACGGAGGAAACCAGGAAGTGAGGCAATCCATCGCAACGGACCCCAGAGTTTAAAAACCAGGCGGGAAAACACAACAATGCTTCATCAGAGGCTACACTGAGGAAATTACCAAGCATGGTAATGAAACGTCTGGGAACAACAAACCAGCTCGGCGAGCCAACCAACCTCAATCCCCAAAGCTTGATTAATGAAATCAGAAGTGTGATGGAATACTCCCTACCTGCCTGAATAGGTGCAGCCCCAACGCCCAAGAAGCTTGACACCATCTGGGACAAAGCAGCCTGCTTGATTCGCACCACATCCACAAGTATACACTCCCTCTGCCATTGACATTCAGTAGCAGCAGTGTGTACAATTTACAAGATGCCCTGCAGAAATTCACCAAAGATCCTTAGACAGCAGGTTGTAAGCCCACAACCACTTCCTTCTAGAAGAATAAAGTCAGTAGATACATGGGAACAACACCACCTGCAAGTTCCCCTCCAAGCCACTCGCCAAAATACATTACCATTCCATCACTGTCGCTGGGTCAAAATCGTGGAATTCCCTCCCGAAGGGCATTGTGGGTCAAACTACAAAATATGGATTTCAGTGGTTCAATAAGACAACTCATCACCACTTTCTCAAAGGCAACTAGGGATGGGCAATAAAAAATGCTGGCCATCCCAAGAAGTCCATGTCTTATGACTGATTTAAAAAAGATGCTCTCAGAAGTACAGCATTCATAAGCCAGAAATCTCAAACTGGACTTGAATTTTAGGATACAAAAGAACATCATCTGGGTTGTTGCAGCTTAGTTACCCCTATAAGCCCTATACATGTAGGTTTAAATCCAAAGTAATTGAACATTAATAACATGATGTCCAAGCAATGTTCTTTCCTTGAAAGAGTTTAATCCCAAGTTCTTAGGCACCAAGAATTTTTTCAAGCTCGATACCAAAAATGGATGTTGGTCCATACGTCTTTTTCCAGAGTCACAGGATTTGACATCTTTTTGAACACTTTTCTGTAGTGATTGTAATGAGGTCAGCCAGCTGGACGTCATAAAATATGACTTCCCTGATTGGGGCTGTTAACCTAGTCAAATCGGGGAGCCCTGGCTGACAGGCAAAAAGAGGAGTGTCAGAAGTAAACAAGAACGTGACACAAACCTCCATCACAACAGCAAGGAAACATGGTCTTTTAAAGTGTAAATAATGGAGATGCCAAAATAAATAGTTAATTAAATAATTAATTCATTCATTCATGAAATATGATAGCGATGGCATGATAGGTGATGTGCTGCTGCTGCAGCATATGGCAGATGCTGGACTCCAAGGTGATCCAGGGAGAAAGCATTTGTAGTAAATGTTTGTAGCTTGATAAATTTGTATCTGAATTGAGGAGATGGAGTCCGAACTACAGTCATTGTGCCATGTCAGGGATGTGAAAAGCTACCTGGACACTTTGCTCTATGAGGTTGTCATATCCCTCAAACTAGGTCATTCAAATTTAGTCTATGATCAGGGACAAGAGGGCATGTATGCAGTTGAGGCAGGATTAGAGATCGAAATAGTTGCTGTTAGAGGACCCTCACCCATGCATTTGTCCAACAGTTATGCGAACGAGAGTGGGGACTGTAAGTAGGTTGAATGAACTGACCATAGCACCAATGTACAAAGAGCATTTGAGCGGTGAGGAGGAAATAGGAACATAGCAATGGTCAGCACAATATAATTAGGGGAATAGACACCTTTCCAAAACTGCAGGAGATTATTTTCCCCTCTCTGTCCTATCCCCCATCCAGCAAGCAAACCTATTATCTGCCTGCAGTTATTAATGATTGCCCTTCACATTGTGCATGGATTGGTGTGTGGGAAATCTAATGCTTTCTTATATCCTTCATGGTATGCCCACTCATTGTCCTTCATTCTCCCCCTGCTATTTTCTCCCCTCCTCATATGATTTCTCCCAGCCCCTTATTGATGATACTTGATCTTTCCCTCCAACAACCCTCCCACCTCTATGCTCCACTCTTGGGTTGCAGCATCATGCCAAAGACTTAGGTCCCAACTGTGCTCAAGAGTGAGCTAGCATAATTTCAATTTTGCCGGCCACCAGGTCTTGCCATTAAATTCAGAAACAGCTGAGGAGGAGCCAGTTTTCTTCTTTTCCCAATGCAAAAACAAAATTTGCATTCTATCCCTACCTTTCTATAAATAATAGAGCCATTATCTCTATGTTATGCCTAAATGAAGGAACACCAACTCAAACAATAACTTTACTTACCCAATACAGCATGAATTGACCGCTAAATGACTTAAGTCCAACTTTACAAATAATGAAATTTGATTGAGCTAAAAATCAGCATGAAGAAAATCAATGTTGCCTGTCTGAGAATTAACTCTAAATTTCATTGATAACTTCAATATCCTATGGTTTCCTGAGTGAATTGAATTTGCAATGTATCTCAAAACAACTAGTTAAATAAAGAACAGACTTCTTGCAATATCACTTGAATGAAAGGCAACACTTAATTTGTTTCCAAAGAATGAATTGTTCTTGATTTATGGAAAATATCCATGAACCTATATATTCTGAAAGTGTCTCTTTTGCAATCAATTTGAACATAACTTTTGTAGATGCAACCTTGTGGGAGGAGAAATTCAGGATATTTTTCTTTACCAAACTCTTATACATTACTGACTGAGTTTTATTTGGTTGAAGCAAATAGAAGGAAGACCTGGGTTGTATGCCCATGTTCATATGGTCCTACTGTCCAGAACATAGATAGTGAAGAGTCTGCATTACGCAGTCCTCAGCAAAGTGATCGCACCCATGCTGAACAGCAATGAAAGATTCTCACAAAAATCTAGTAATTTCTGCGGTATAGCATTCCCATTTCCAAATGTTAATTTGAATATGACACCAGGTCTAGGGGCTCTCCAGATATCTAATAGTCCCATGTCAGCAAGCAATGTGAGTAGCAGCATTGAAGTATTATCATCGAAAGCAAAATAGGAAATAAATTAGGTGCAGGGCTGGATGAACACAGCAGGCCAAGCAGCATCATAGGAG
>NW_025973949.1:0-8769 GCF_021869965.1 Rhincodon typus
AGGTGCAGGGCTGGATGAACACAGCAGGCCAAGCAGCATCATAGGAGCAGAGAGGCTGACGTTTCGGGCCTAGACCCTTCATCAGAAAAGGGGGAGGGGAAGGGGGTTTTGAAATAAATAGGGAGAGAGTGGGAGGCGGATAGAAGAGGGATAGAGGAGAGGATAGGTGGAGAGGAAACAAACAGGTCGAAGAGGCGGGGATGGGGCCAGGAAAGGTGAGTGTAGGTAGGGAGTTAGGAAGGGGATAGGTCAGTCCAGGGAGGACGGACAGGTCAAGGGGGCGGGATGAGGTTGGTCGGTAGGAGATGGAGGTGCGGCTTGAGGTGGGAGGAGGGGATAGGTGGGAGGAAGAACAGGTTAGGGAGGCAGGGACGAGTTGGACTGGTTTTGGGATGCGGTGGGGGGAGGGGAGATTTTGAAACTTGTGAAATCCACATTGATACCATTGGGCTGCAGGGTTCCCAAGCGGAATATGAGTTGCTGTTCCTGCAACCTTCGGGTGGCATCGTTGTGGCACTGCAGGAGGCCCAGGATGGACATGTCGTCTGAGGAATGGGAGGGGGAGTTGAAATGGTTCGCGACTGGGAGGTGGAGTTGTTTGTTGCGAACCGAACGTAAGTGTTCTGCAAAGCGGTCCCCGAGTCTCCGCTTGGTTTCCCCGATGTAGAGGAAGCCACACCGGGTACAGCGGATGCAGTATACCACATTGGCAGATGTGCAGGTGAACATCTGCTTGATGTGGAAAGTCTTCTTGGGGCCTGGGATGGGGGTGAGGGAGGAGGTATGGGGGCAGGTGTAGCACTTCCTGCGGTTGCAAGGAAAAGTGCCGGGTGTGGTGGAGCTGGAGGGGAGTGTGGAGCGGACAAGGGAGTCACGGAGAGAGTTGTCCCTCCGGAAAGCAGATAAAGGTGGGGAGGGAAAGATGTCTTTGGTGGTGGGGTCGGATTGCAGATGGCGGAAGTGTCGGAGGATGATGCGTTGGATCCGGAGGTTGGTGGGGTGGTACGTGAGGACGAGGGGGATTCTTTTTTGGTTTTTATTGCGTGGACGGGGTGTGAGGGATGAGGTGCGGGAGATGTGGGAGACACGGTTGAGGGCGTTCTCGACCACCGAGGAGGGGAAGTTACGGTCCTTGAAAAACGAGGACAACTGAGATGTACGGGAGTGGAATGCCTCATCCTGGGAGCAGATGCGGCGGAGGCGAAGGAATTGGGAATAGGGGATAGCATTTTTGCAGGAAGGTGGGTGGGAGGAGGAGTATTCTAGGTAGCTGTGGGAGTCGGTGGGCTTGAAATGAATATCGGTTTCTAGGTGGTTGCCCGATATGGAGACAGAGAGGTCCAGGAAGGGGAGAGAGGTGTTAGAGATGGTCCAGGTAAACTTAAGGTTGGGGTGGAAGGTGTTAGTGAAGTGTATGAACTGTTCGAGCTCCTCGTGGGAGCACGAGGCGGCGCCGATACAGTCATCAATGTAACGGAGGAAGAGGTGGGGTTTAGGGCCGGTGTAGGTACGGAAGAGGGATTGTTCCACGTAACCTACAAAGAGGCAGGCGTAGCTTGGGCCCATGCGGGTACCCATGGCTACCCCCTTTGTCTGTAGGAAGTGGGAGGAATTGAAAGAGAAGTTGTTGAGTGTGAGGACGAGTTCGGCTAAGCGGATGAGGGTGTCAGTGGAGGGGGACTGGTCGGGCCTGCGGGACAGGAAGAAGCGGAGGGCCTTAAGGATTTCACAAGTTTCAAAATCTCCCCTCCCCCCACTGCATCCCAAAACCAGTCCAACTCGTCCCTGCCTCCCTAACCTGTTCTTCCTCCCACCTATCCCCTCCTCCCACCTCAAGCCGCACCTCCATCTCCTACCGACCAACCTCATCCCGCCCCCTTGACCTGTCCGTCCTCCCTGGACTGACCTATCCCCTTCCTAACTCCCTACCTACACTCACCTTTCCTGGCCCCATCCCCGCCTCTTCGACCTGTTTGTTTCCTCTCCACCTATCCTCTCCTCTATCCCTCTTCTATCCGCCTCCCACTCTCTCCCTATTTATTTCAAAACCCCCTTCCCCTCCCCCTTTTCTGATGAAGGGTCTAGGCCCGAAACGTCAGCCTCTCTGCTCCTATGATGCTGCTTGGCCTGCTGTGTTCATCCAGCCCTGCACCTAATTTATTTCCTATTTTGCTTTCGATGATAATACTTCAATGCTGCTACTCACATTGCTTGCTGACATGGGACTATTAGATATCTGGAGAGCCCCTAGACCTGGTGTCATATTCAAATTAACATTTGGAAATGGGAATGCTATACCGCAGAAATTACTAGATTTTTGTGAGAATCTTTCATTGCTGTTCAGCATGGGTGCGATCACTTTGCTGAGGACTGCGTAATGCAGACTCTTCACTATCTATGTTCTGGACAGTAGGACCATATGAACATGGGCATACAACCCAGGTCTTCCTTCTATTTGCTTCAACCAAATAAAACTCAGTCAGTAATGTATAAGAGTTTGGTAAAGAAAAATATCCTGAATTTCTCCTCCCACAAGGTTGCATCTACAAAAGTTATGTTCAAATTGATTGCAAAAGAGACACTTTCAGAATATATAGGTTCATGGATATTTTCCATAAATCAAGAACAATTCATTCTTTGGAAACAAATTAAGTGTTGCCTTTCATTCAAGTGATATTGCAAGAAGTCTGTTCTTTATTTAACTAGTTGTTTTGAGATACATTGCAAATTCAATTCACTCAGGAAACCATAGGATATTGAAGTTATCAATGAAATTTAGAGTTAATTCTCAGACAGGCAACATTGATTTTCTTCATGCTGATTTTTAGCTCAATCAAATTTCATTATTTGTAAAGTTGGACTTAAGTCATTTAGCGGTCAATTCATGCTGTATTGGGTAAGTAAAGTTATTGTTTGAGTTGGTGTTCCTTCATTTAGGCATAACATAGAGATAATGGCTCTATTATTTATAGAAAGGTAGGGATAGAATGCAAATTTTGTTTTTGCATTGGGAAAAGAAGAAAACTGGCTCCTCCTCAGCTGTTTCTGAATTTAATGGCAAGACCTGGTGGCCGGCAAAATTGAAATTATGCTAGCTCACTCTTGAGCACAGTTGGGACCTAAGTCTTTGGCATGATGCTGCAACCCAAGAGTGGAGCATAGAGGTGGGAGGGTTGTTGGAGGGAAAGATCAAGTATCATCAATAAGGGGCTGGGAGAAATCATATGAGGAGGGGAGAAAATAGCAGGGGGAGAATGAAGGACAATGAGTGGGCATACCATGAAGGATATAAGAAAGCATTAGATTTCCCACACACCAATCCATGCACAATGTGAAGGGCAATCATTAATAACTGCAGGCAGATAATAGGTTTGCTTGCTGGATGGGGGATAGGACAGAGAGGGGAAAATAATCTCCTGCAGTTTTGGAAAGGTGTCTATTCCCCTAATTATATTGTGCTGACCATTGCTATGTTCCTATTTCCTCCTCACCGCTCAAATGCTCTTTGTACATTGGTGCTATGGTCAGTTCATTCAACCTACTTACAGTCCCCACTCTCGTTCGCATAACTGTTGGACAAATGCATGGGTGAGGGTCCTCTAACAGCAACTATTTCGATCTCTAATCCTGCCTCAACTGCATACATGCCCTCTTGTCCCTGATCATAGACTAAATTTGAATGACCTAGTTTGAGGGATATGACAACCTCATAGAGCAAAGTGTCCAGGTAGCTTTTCACATCCCTGACATGGCACAATGACTGTAGTTCGGACTCCATCTCCTCAATTCAGATACAAATTTATCAAGCTACAAACATTTACTACAAATGCTTTCTCCCTGGATCACCTTGGAGTCCAGCATCTGCCATATGCTGCAGCAGCAGCACATCACCTATCATGCCATCGCTATCATATTTCATGAATGAATGAATTAATTATTTAATTAACTATTTATTTTGGCATCTCCATTATTTACACTTTAAAAGACCATGTTTCCTTGCTGTTGTGATGGAGGTTTGTGTCACGTTCTTGTTTACTTCTGACACTCCTCTTTTTGCCTGTCAGCCAGGGCTCCCCGATTTGACTAGGTTAACAGCCCCAATCAGGGAAGTCATATTTTATGACGTCCAGCTGGCTGACCTCATTACAATCACTACAGAAAAGTGTTCAAAAAGATGTCAAATCCTGTGACTCTGGAAAAAGACGTATGGACCAACATCCATTTTTGGTATCGAGCTTGAAAAAATTCTTGGTGCCTAAGAACTTGGGATTAAACTCTTTCAAGGAAAGAACATTGCTTGGACATCATGTTATTAATGTTCAATTACTTTGGATTTAAACCTACATGTATAGGGCTTATAGGGGTAACTAAGCTGCAACAACCCAGATGATGTTCTTTTGTATCCTAAAATTCAAGTCCAGTTTGAGATTTCTGGCTTATGAATGCTGTACTTCTGAGAGCATCTTTTTTAAATCAGTCATAAGACATGGACTTCTTGGGATGGCCAGCATTTTTTATTGCCCATCCCTAGTTGCCTTTGAGAAAGTGGTGATGAGTTGTCTTATTGAACCACTGAAATCCATATTTTGTAGTTTGACCCACAATGCCCTTCGGGAGGGAATTCCACGATTTTGACCCAGCGACAGTGATGGAATGGTAATGTATTTTGGCGAGTGGCTTGGAGGGGAACTTGCAGGTGGTGTTGTTCCCATGTATCTACTGACTTTATTCTTCTAGAAGGAAGTGGTTGTGGGCTTACAACCTGCTGTCTAAGGATCTTTGGTGAATTTCTGCAGGGCATCTTGTAAATTGTACACACTGCTGCTACTGAATGTCAATGGCAGAGGGAGTGTATACTTGTGGATGTGGTGCGAATCAAGCAGGCTGCTTTGTCCCAGATGGTGTCAAGCTTCTTGGGCGTTGGGGCTGCACCTATTCAGGCAGGTAGGGAGTATTCCATCACACTTCTGATTTCATTAATCAAGCTTTGGGGATTGAGGTTGGTTGGCTCGCCGAGCTGGTTTGTTGTTCCCAGACGTTTCATTACCATGCTTGGTAATTTCCTCAGTGTAGCCTCTGATGAAGCATTGTTGTGTTTTCCCGCCTGGTTTTTAAACTCTGGGGTCCGTTGCGATGGATTGCCTCACTTCCTGGTTTCCTCCGTAGTGGAATGTATATGGGGTCAAGTTCAATGTGTTTATTAATAGCATGCTTCGTGGGGTGCCATGCTTCCAGGAATTCTCGTGCTTGTCTTTGCCTAACCTGTCCCAGGATCTTGGTGTTGTCCCAGTCGAAGTCGTGGTTCTCCTTGTCCATGTGGATTGAGATGAGTGAGTATTGGTTGTGTCTTTTTGTAGCCAGTTGGTGTTCATGTACTCTTGTAGCTAATTTCCTTCCTGTTTGTCCGATGTAGTGTTTCTCCAATGTCATCTACTAGATCCCCTGCAGAGACTGCGAGAAACAGTACATCGGACAAACAGGAAGGAAACTAACAACAAGAGTACATGAACACCAACTGGCTACAAAAAGACATGACCAGTACTCACTCATCTCAATCCACATGGACAAGGAGAACCACGACTTCGACTGGGACAACACCAAGATCCTGGGACAGGTTAGGCAAAGACAAGCACGAGAATTCCTGGAAGCATGGCACCCCACGAAGCATGCTATTAATAAACACATTGAACTTGACCCCATATACATTCCACTACGGAGGAAACCAGGAAGTGAGGCAATCCATCGCAACGGACCCCAGAGTTTAAAAACCAGGCGGGAAAACACAACAATGCTTCATCAGAGGCTACACTGAGGAAATTACCAAGCATGGTAATGAAACGTCTGGGAACAACAAACCAGCTCGGCGAGCCAACCAACCTCAATCCCCAAAGCTTGATTAATGAAATCAGAAGTGTGATGGAATACTCCCTACCTGCCTGAATAGGTGCAGCCCCAACGCCCAAGAAGCTTGACACCATCTGGGACAAAGCAGCCTGCTTGATTCGCACCACATCCACAAGTATACACTCCCTCTGCCATTGACATTCAGTAGCAGCAGTGTGTACAATTTACAAGATGCCCTGCAGAAATTCACCAAAGATCCTTAGACAGCAGGTTGTAAGCCCACAACCACTTCCTTCTAGAAGAATAAAGTCAGTAGATACATGGGAACAACACCACCTGCAAGTTCCCCTCCAAGCCACTCGCCAAAATACATTACCATTCCATCACTGTCGCTGGGTCAAAATCGTGGAATTCCCTCCCGAAGGGCATTGTGGGTCAAACTACAAAATATGGATTTCAGTGGTTCAATAAGACAACTCATCACCACTTTCTCAAAGGCAACTAGGGATGGGCAATAAAAAATGCTGGCCATCCCAAGAAGTCCATGTCTTATGACTGATTTAAAAAAGATGCTCTCAGAAGTACAGCATTCATAAGCCAGAAATCTCAAACTGGACTTGAATTTTAGGATACAAAAGAACATCATCTGGGTTGTTGCAGCTTAGTTACCCCTATAAGCCCTATACATGTAGGTTTAAATCCAAAGTAATTGAACATTAATAACATGATGTCCAAGCAATGTTCTTTCCTTGAAAGAGTTTAATCCCAAGTTCTTAGGCACCAAGAATTTTTTCAAGCTCGATACCAAAAATGGATGTTGGTCCATACGTCTTTTTCCAGAGTCACAGGATTTGACATCTTTTTGAACACTTTTCTGTAGTGATTGTAATGAGGTCAGCCAGCTGGACGTCATAAAATATGACTTCCCTGATTGGGGCTGTTAACCTAGTCAAATCGGGGAGCCCTGGCTGACAGGCAAAAAGAGGAGTGTCAGAAGTAAACAAGAACGTGACACAAACCTCCATCACAACAGCAAGGAAACATGGTCTTTTAAAGTGTAAATAATGGAGATGCCAAAATAAATAGTTAATTAAATAATTAATTCATTCATTCATGAAATATGATAGCGATGGCATGATAGGTGATGTGCTGCTGCTGCAGCATATGGCAGATGCTGGACTCCAAGGTGATCCAGGGAGAAAGCATTTGTAGTAAATGTTTGTAGCTTGATAAATTTGTATCTGAATTGAGGAGATGGAGTCCGAACTACAGTCATTGTGCCATGTCAGGGATGTGAAAAGCTACCTGGACACTTTGCTCTATGAGGTTGTCATATCCCTCAAACTAGGTCATTCAAATTTAGTCTATGATCAGGGACAAGAGGGCATGTATGCAGTTGAGGCAGGATTAGAGATCGAAATAGTTGCTGTTAGAGGACCCTCACCCATGCATTTGTCCAACAGTTATGCGAACGAGAGTGGGGACTGTAAGTAGGTTGAATGAACTGACCATAGCACCAATGTACAAAGAGCATTTGAGCGGTGAGGAGGAAATAGGAACATAGCAATGGTCAGCACAATATAATTAGGGGAATAGACACCTTTCCAAAACTGCAGGAGATTATTTTCCCCTCTCTGTCCTATCCCCCATCCAGCAAGCAAACCTATTATCTGCCTGCAGTTATTAATGATTGCCCTTCACATTGTGCATGGATTGGTGTGTGGGAAATCTAATGCTTTCTTATATCCTTCATGGTATGCCCACTCATTGTCCTTCATTCTCCCCCTGCTATTTTCTCCCCTCCTCATATGATTTCTCCCAGCCCCTTATTGATGATACTTGATCTTTCCCTCCAACAACCCTCCCACCTCTATGCTCCACTCTTGGGTTGCAGCATCATGCCAAAGACTTAGGTCCCAACTGTGCTCAAGAGTGAGCTAGCATAATTTCAATTTTGCCGGCCACCAGGTCTTGCCATTAAATTCAGAAACAGCTGAGGAGGAGCCAGTTTTCTTCTTTTCCCAATGCAAAAACAAAATTTGCATTCTATCCCTACCTTTCTATAAATAATAGAGCCATTATCTCTATGTTATGCCTAAATGAAGGAACACCAACTCAAACAATAACTTTACTTACCCAATACAGCATGAATTGACCGCTAAATGACTTAAGTCCAACTTTACAAATAATGAAATTTGATTGAGCTAAAAATCAGCATGAAGAAAATCAATGTTGCCTGTCTGAGAATTAACTCTAAATTTCATTGATAACTTCAATATCCTATGGTTTCCTGAGTGAATTGAATTTGCAATGTATCTCAAAACAACTAGTTAAATAAAGAACAGACTTCTTGCAATATCACTTGAATGAAAGGCAACACTTAATTTGTTTCCAAAGAATGAATTGTTCTTGATTTATGGAAAATATCCATGAACCTATATATTCTGAAAGTGTCTCTTTTGCAATCAATTTGAACATAACTTTTGTAGATGCAACCTTGTGGGAGGAGAAATTCAGGATATTTTTCTTTACCAAACTCTTATACATTACTGACTGAGTTTTATTTGGTTGAAGCAAATAGAAGGAAGACCTGGGTTGTATGCCCATGTTCATATGGTCCTACTGTCCAGAACATAGATAGTGAAGAGTCTGCATTACGCAGTCCTCAGCAAAGTGATCGCACCCATGCTGAACAGCAATGAAAGATTCTCACAAAAATCTAGTAATTTCTGCGGTATAGCATTCCCATTTCCAAATGTTAATTTGAATATGACACCAGGTCTAGGGGCTCTCCAGATATCTAATAGTCCCATGTCAGCAAGCAATGTGAGTAGCAGCATTGAAGTATTATCATCGAAAGCAAAATAGGAAATAAATTAGGTGCAGGGCTGGATGAACACAGCAGGCCAAGCAGCATCATAGGAG
>NW_025973950.1:0-321 GCF_021869965.1 Rhincodon typus
GTGAGTGTAAGTGTGTGTGTGTGTGTGAGTGCGAGTGTGAGTGTGTGAGTGTGAGTGGGTGAGTGTGTGAGTGTGAGTGTGTGAGTGTGAGTGGGTGAGTGTGTGAGTGTGTGAATGTGAGTGTGTGTGTGTGTGAGAGTGTGAGTGTGTGAGTGTGAGTGTGTGAGTGTAAGTGTGTATGTGTGTGTGTGAGTGTGAGTGAGTGTGAGTGTGTGTGTGTGTGAGTGCGAGTGTGTGAGTGAGTGCGAGTGGGTGAGTGTGTGAGTGAGTGCGAGTGGGTGAGTGTGTGAGTGTGAGTTTGTGAGTGTGAGTGTGTGTGTG
>NW_025973950.1:1133-8768 GCF_021869965.1 Rhincodon typus
GTGGGTGAGTGTGTGAGTGTGAGTTTGTGAGTGTGAGTGTGTGTGTGAGTGTGAGTGTGTGAGTGTGCATGAGTGTGAGTGTGTGTGAGTGTGTGTGTGAGTGTGTGTGTGAGAGTATGAGTGTGCGTGTGTGAGTGTGAGTGGGAGTGTGTGTATGAGCGTGTGTGAGTGTGAGTGTGTGTGTGAGTGCGAGTGTGTGAGTGTGAATGTGTGAGTGTGTGAATGTGTTTTTGTGCGCGTGTGAGTGAGTGTGTGTGTGTGAGTGTGAATGTGAGTGTGAGTGTGTAAGTGAGTGTGAGTGAATGTGAGTGTGTGTGTGTGAGTGAGTGTGTGTGTGTGTGAGTGTGTGTGTGTGTGTGAGTGTGAGTGAGTGTGAGTGTGAGTGTGTGAATGTGAGTGAGTGTGTGTGAGTGTGAGTGTGAGTGTGAGTGAGTGTGAGTGTGAGTGTGTGTGTGAGTCTGTGAGTGTGAGTGTGCCCAGTTCTCCCCGAGCCTGTGAGCTGAGGCTGACGGGAGCACTGTGACCCCCTTGTGATTTGTCTAATTACATCCTTGGGTTTGGACGGCTCCAGTGTCAGCTTTGAAGGGAAAATGGAAAAGCTCTTTGAAGTGCCAGTGTTTTGTTTAATTACTGCTCATTGAAGGTCATCAATCAGGTCATGTGGCATTCTAATGGATTTTCCTTAATCATTGACTCAACATTTTCCTCAGTCAGGTGCTGTTTTAGTGTCAGGGTGAGGCAGCACAGTGAGATTTCTGACTGCTGGACTCTGGGCTGGTTTGAATACTGTCCTTTCACTCTCACTTGGGGAACGAGCGAGGTTGGTGTTAGGGGGTATGGGATCAATTCAACATCAGAGCCCAGCCCTGATCCCCTGACCTTGTATGACACAGTCAGAGCCTGGACACGCAATAATCAGATCAGAGCAGAATCAGTTTAATCCATTCCCTTTGACCCATTGGCTCTGAGGTAATTAAAGGGCACCTTTGGGTGCTCCAACTGTGGTCAGCTGTAGTTTTGAATTGGCTCTCGACATATGGGTGTCACAGGTAGCAAAGGGATTTAGTGTTTACCCTGGTAATGTTGTAAAGATGGTGATAGACTCCCTATTTGCTGAGTAGTCATACAGTCATCCAGGTCTATGGCAGACAGAAAGACTCTTCAGCCCATTGTAAGTAAAAAAAAAATTCTAAATCGACCTGCTATTACACACCACTGGAGCAAGTGGGATTGAACTTGGGCCTCCTGGCTCAGAGGTAGGGTCATTACCATTGCATTACAAGAGCTCCTATCTATAGAATCCTCACAGTGTGGAAACAGGCCATTCGGCCCAACAAATCCACACTACCCTTCTAAAGAGCATCCCACCCAGAACCCATTGCTCTACCCTATCCCTGCAATTCCCTTGGCTAACGCACTAACCTACATATCCCTGAACACTGTGGACAATTTAGCCTGCACACCTTTGGACTGTGGGAGGAAACCAGAGCACCCGGAGGAAACCCATGCAGACACGGGGAGAATGTGCGAACTCCACACAGACAGTCCCCCGAGGGTGGAATTGAACCAGGGTCCCTGGTGCTGTGAGGCAGCAGTTCTAACCACTGAGCCACCGTGCCGAGAGCTTTATGCCATAGTGGCCATTGGTATGGGACTGGAGTCACAAGGAGGCCCCGACTGTGTCTGGTTTGCTTCCTGAACCAGTTGGAGGTTTTTTGGATTTTTTCTGATTTCACTTTATTGTAACTGAATGTAGGAGTCCCAACTGCGATTGTAGATGTTTAGCTGAGATAGCTGGATTATTAACCCAGTAACATAACCAATGCACCAACATATCTGACAATAGCTCCACACTGATGTGACGCAGAGCTGGTGGTTCCCTGTTGGGCACAGCCTGTCACAGCCTGGGCACCTCTCCGTGTCCCATCAGACATTCCTTCCCTGCTATCCACTGGTGGAAGTTTCTATCCCAGAATCCGCTTACCCAGGAGAAATCTGAACACTAATAGCAGACCCCACAAACATCTGGGTATTTGGGAACAGACAGAGTTGCAGATTTCCCTGTGAGTACAAGAGCAGGGAGGTGGTGCTGAACTTGTACAAGAACCTTGTTAGACCTCAGCTGGAGTATTGTGTACAGTTTTGGGCCCCACATTATAAGAAAGATGTCAATACATTGGAAAGAGTGCGGAGGAGGTTTATGAGCATGGTTCCAGGACTGAGAAACTTTGGTGATGAGGATAGATTAAAGAAGTTGAGACGGTTCCTTTTGCAGAGAAGAAGTCTGAGAGGAGATCTGACAGAAGTTTTCAAAATTAAGAGTGTGCTGGCTAGAATAGACATGGAGAAACGGCTCCCACTCATATACAAAGTAAGAACAAGACGGCAGAGATTTAAAGTGATGTGCAAACAATGCAAAGGTGATGTGAGAAGGAATATTTTCACCCAGTGAGGAGTTAGCGTGTGGAATGCAATGCTTAGAAATTTGGGGGAGGCAGTTTCGATTGAGGCGTTTGAGAGGCACATTGGCTGGTTATTTGGATAGAAGTAGTGTGTAAGGGTGTGGGGAAAAGACAGGATACTGGCAGCAGGCAATGATACTCGTTTTTAGAGCCAGTGCCGCCACGATGGGCTGAATGGCCTCGTTCAGCATCATAACATTTCTGTGATTATGTGAGGAAGTGCTTTGTAAATATCATGCCGGTGCTATAATGAGATTCATGTAATCTGTGAGGATGTGACTGATGACATGAGCCTGATATCAGCAAGAGAAGAGATACCGTTTGTAATGAGTATGTGAGGTGGGGGCTCTCAGACACAACATTAGGGAACTGGATTTGAGAACCTACTATGTACAGATGTCAACAGAAGAGTGTCGCAGTGCCGAAGGAGCAGAAGAGTCCCACATAGAGATAAGGAACAAGCAGCCTCTCTGACAGGGTGTGTACAAACGCCCATGACCTGGATACTCCAGACTGAGATCCCACTGTGCCGGGAGCAGGATTGGCTTCAAGCACAAAGTTCATTTACAGGGTGTGAACAGTAGGACCCTGGGAAGCTCGGAGATCAGAGAGACCTTGGAGTGCATGTACACCAGTCCTTTAAGGTAGTGGGACTGGTTGATAAAGTGGTTAAGAGGCATATGGAGTCTTTGCCTTTAATAACTGAGGCACAGGGTATAGGAACAGGGAGCTGGTGCTGGAACTGTATAAAATGCTGGTTCGGTCACAGCGAGAGTGTTGTGTGCAGTTCTGGAATCCACATTATAGGAGGGATGTGATAGCACTGGGGAGGGTGCAGATGGAGGTTTACTGGATATGGCCTGGGCTGGAGAGTTTCAGTGACAGAGAGAGAGTGAACAGGCTGGAAACCCTTATCACTTTGATGGGTGGTGCGGTCTTTCAGTGATTAACTGCTGCCTCACAGCGCTAGGGACCCAGGTTCGATCCCACCCTCGGGCAACTGTCTGTGTGGAGTTTGCACATTCTCCCTGTGTCTGCGTGGGTTTCCTCCGGGTGCTCCGGTTTCCTCCCACAGTCCAAAGATGTGTAGGTCAGTTGGATTGGCCATGGGAAATGCACTGTTATAGTGTAGAGGGTGGGATGCTCTCCAGGCAGTCAGTATGGGCCACATGGCCTGCTTCGACACTGTACAGATTCTATGATTGAAGAAGTATTTAGATGTACCTCTGCAATGCCAAGGCAGACAAAGCAATAGGCTAAGTGCTGGAATAGATAAGGGGTTGTTTTTGACCAATGCAGATATGGTGGACTGAAGAGCATATTTTTGTGTGATAGACCTCCATGAATCTACTAGTGTCACTGGCTGAGACAGCATTTATTGTCCATCCCTAACTGCCCAGAGGGCAATTAAGAGTCAGTCACATTGCTGTGGGTCTGGAGTCATGTGTAGGCCAGACCAGTTACCTTCCCTAAAGGGCATTGGTGAACCAGATGGGATTTTCCTGACAATCGACAATAGTGTCATGATGGTCAAGAGACTCTTAGTCCAAGTTTTTACTGAATTCAGACTCTACCATTTGCCGTGGCGGGATTCGAACCCAGGACCCCAGAACATTACCTGGATCTCTGGGTTAATAGTTTTAGTGATAATACCACTAGGCCACCACCTCTCCCCACCATAACATGATGCAAATCGTGAATAACCTGGCTGATTTTACAATTCTAATGCATTTATCCAAGCAAGACAGGCTTGATTTTTGAAGATTCATTCTGAACGGGCTCTTGGGGATATGCTGCAGGCATAGGCCTCAATCCAGACTAGCCAAAGGCACAGCTTTTTCAATGTTTTTCCTTCTCAGTCTAGTTGAAACAAGACACCAACTGAGCTCATAAAAGTGCCAATACACCACAAGATAGGATTGAAGCTCTGAGGATTAATGTTATCTGATCTCTCATTTACTCACCAATAATTTGCCTCATAAAAGAGTTCCTGAAAGTGGAATGCCTTTTTTAATTAAGGATATGGTTGGAGCTGACAGTGAGTTTACAATAGGCCAAGTCAGCCTGTCTAGTTAAACTACAATTGATAACACTCCTACAAAGAATGACAGCTCACTGATCTGTCACACTCCATCCTTGCTGTGACAGGGCTATTAATGCATCTTTACTCCAAGATTCTCCCATCACCAACCTCACTCCCCCCTCAATTGAAGGACCCAAATGCTCATTAGAAGGCTGCAAGTAAATAACTATCTCTAAAGCCAGTGTCAGGATGTGACTCCCCTGCTTTGTCATTGGAAGCTATTGGGCAGACCTGAATCTTTTCTCCCCAGCTTCTGTCCTCATGTGGGATCACTCTACTCCTCTTCCCTAAGTGAAAACCCCCTCTTGGTACCTTTTTCAACTAGACTTGCTTCATATGTGAGTATGAATCTACCGCTGGATTATTCAATCACAAAATAGCGTTACAGTTGAGATTCCTATTACCAAGGGACCCAAATCCCTTCCCATTCATTCCCACTTTACACAATCCGAATGGACCCAAATCCCTTCCCATTCATTCCCACTTTACACAATCCCAATGGACCCAAATCCCTTCCTACTCATTCCCACTCGACTCAATCCCAATGGACCCAAGCACCTTTCCATTTACTCCCACTCCACACAATCCCAATGGATCCAAACCTCTTCCCATTCACTTCCACTCTACTCAATCCCAATGGACCCAAACCCCTTCCCACTCTACTCAATCCCAATAGACCCAACCCCCTTCCCATTCGCTCCCACAGCATGGTTGATTCACTAATATCCTTTAAAGAAGGAAATTTGCCAACCCCACTCAGTCTGGGTCTACATGGGTCTGTGGACCCACACCAATGGGGTTGCCTCTTGAGTGCCCTCTGAAGCAAGCCGGCCAATTGCATCAAATAATTTTCGAGGGTTAGCCATTGATGGGTAACCCTGCTTGACTGGACCTGTTGCAAACAAGTCAATGGGCCGAGTGGCTGAAGTGGTTTCAACAAGTTGTATGATCAAGTGAATCAAAAAATAAAGTGCTGTCTGGCATTCCTGGAATACTCAGCTCCTGTTCCCAACCACAAGGCACTGGGTCCGGTAACTCCCTTGGGATTAGCAGGGTGCCATTGTGAATGAGTGACATGGCTCCTGTTGCTAGGATACAACCCTGAGAGGCTTGGAATAATGCACTGCCCAGCAGGTGCCATTGGATGAATGGGGAGCCCAGGCCAGAGAAATGCAATAATGGCTAAAGGTTCCAGTGATTTGTGTCGGGCAGACCAATTATTTCCCAAATCCCCAATTGTTTGTGGAAAGAGTGGACCTGTCAGCGAAGTCATTAATGGAGACAAGGCTCTGGGGGAGACCTTTGATGGGAATCAGGCTGACCAGAGTTGCAATGATATCATCAAATCATTAACCTCATGAACTTTTGCCCTTTTGATGACCTGCAGTTTTGTGTTGCTGTTGTAAGAAGGTGGGCACTTACATCACAAACTCCACCTTCAAACAACCTTTCTCAGCAACCTGAACTCCAGAGTTTCTCCCCATCCTCAATCCCCCTTTCCCTTTCTTGGCCCTTTGCAATCTGTGACTGGACCCTGCTCCTGGTGCTCTCCGGGACTTGGCTTCAGCCCCACCTCCCCTTCCCTGCCCTTCCCCGGATTTCCTTGGCCCTTGCTCCCAACGTTCCTCAGTAAAGTTCCAGCTGGCAATGGCTGAAATCAAACCATTGTTTTCAGGTTCCTTGATTAATGTTTGAGGCAATGAGTCCAACTTAAACTGTGTAGCATTGACAATGGACTGAGAGTAGCTGCATAATTCTGGATCAAAGGTCCTTTCCAATGGGTTTCCATGATCATACGTGCCCCTGTCTGGTTGGCTCAGTTTATCTGGGACCATATTTGTTCATGTTTGTACAGACAATGTGTGATTTGCTTCAAGATGTAGTAGACGTGAGGAACATATTGGCAGAAGGGCGTAAGGGTGTTAGGAGGAGAAACCCTTGTAACATTGAAGAATGTCCCACATACCATAGACAGTGCATCATTCCCACAGACAGTGCATCGTTCCCACAGACAGTGCATCGTTCCCACAGACAGTGCATCATTCCCATTAACAGTGCAGCACTCCCATAGACAGTACATCATTCCCACAGAGAGTGCATCACTCCGATAGACAATGCATCATTCCCACTGACAGTGCATCATTCCCATAGATAGTGCATCATTCCCACAGACAGTGCATCATTCCCACAGACAGAGCATCACTCCCATAGACAGTGCAGTATTCCCATAGAAAGTGCATCATTCCCATAGACAGTGCATCATTCCCACAGACAGTGCATCACTCCCACAGACAGTGCATCATTCCCACAGAGAGTGCGTCACTCCCATAGACAGTGCATCATTCCCACAGACAGTGCATCATTCCCACTGACAGTGCATCATTCCCACAGACAGTGCATCATTCCCATTAACAGTGCATCATTCCCATAGACAGTGCATCATTCCCACAGACAGTGCATCACTCCCATAGACAGTGCATCATTCCCACAGACAGTGCAGCATTCCCATAGACAGTGCATCATTCCCATAGACAGTGCAACATTCCCATAGACAATGCAACATTCCCACAGGCAGTGCATCATTCCCACAAACAGTGCATCATTCCCACAGACAGTGCAGCATTCCCACAGACAGTGCATCATTCTCACAGACAGAGCATCATTCCCATAGACAGTGCAGCATTCCCACAGACAGTGCAGCATTCCCATTAACAGTGCATCATTCCCATAGACAGTGCATCATTCCCATAGACAATGCAGTATTCCCATAGACAGTGCATCATTCCCACAGACAGTTCATCACTCCCACAGGCAGTGCATCATTCCCACAGAGAGTGCATCACTCCCATAGACAGTGCATCATTCCCATAGACAGTGCATCATTGCCACAGAGAGTGCATCACTCCCATAGACAGTGCAGCATTCCCATAGACAGTGCAACATTCCCATAGACAATGCAACATTCCCACAGACAGTGCATCATTCCCATAGACAGTGCAACATTCCCATGGACAGTGCAGTATTCCCATTAAAAGTGCATCATTCCCACAGACAGTGCATCATTCCCACAGACAGTGCATCATTCAACAC
>NW_025973951.1:0-8768 GCF_021869965.1 Rhincodon typus
CCATCTTCTATCTGCCTCCCCTTCTCTCCCTATTTATTTCAGAACCCCCTTCCCCTCCCCCATTTCTGAAGAAGGGTCTAGGCCCAAAACGTCAGCTTTCCTGCTCCTCTGATGCTGCTTGGCCTGCTGTGTTCATCCAGCTCTACACCTTGTTATCTCAGATTCTCCAGCATTTGCAGTTCCTACTATACCTGGAGTTGTGAGCAGTTTTTGTCCCTTATTTAAGAAAAAAAAAACATTATTTCATTGGAGGTAGTTCAGAGAATGTTCACTCGGGTGATCCTTGATATGGAGGGATTGTCTGATGACCAAAGGTTAAACAAATTGGGACTGTACTCTCTAGAATATAGAAGAATGAGAGGTGATCTCGTTGAAATATATAGAATCCTTAAGAGGCTTGACAAGAATTAGAATTAGAACTAGAATTAGCTTTATTGTCACATGTACTCGAAAGAGTACAGTGAAAAGACTATAAGCGTCACTTACAGCGCCATTTTAGGTACAAAGGTCTCTAGGCACAGCCAGGAGTTCTTGGAAAAATAGAGAAGTAAAAAAGTCCAGCATTGCAGATTTTAGACATAAATGATAAAATGGAAATAAAATGTACAGGACAACCGTCTTCCTACCCAGTCCACGCTGGCACCGAGCCTCTAGTCCAGATCACACCAAGCTTTACCTCTGGATTAACGAGGCCAGGAGATTGCTCTGGTATCACCTTGAGACCGGAAGTCCATGCCAGGCTGAGGGACTGCCACGTACTGCCTGAAAACCACCTGGGCTGCAGTAAGATCACTACCCCAGGCCAAAATGATGACATGCTAGACTGACCGGATTCCACACTGGGCCAAGAGACCACCACACTGGGTCTGTGCTGAGGCCGGGAGTTCCGAGGCAGCAAGGTTGGAGGTCGGGAGTTCCGAGGCCGGGAGGTCGGAGACCGAGAAGAGGAGTAGAAAAAGACAAAAGCGAAAAAGAAAGGAAAAAAAGAAAAGGAACAGGCAGAGTGGACAAGCTCTGGCTGAAGCGTCATAATCCGTCGTCATCTTGGGTCTACTGAGGTAAATACTCAGAAGATGTTCCCCCCTTTTAGGACTAGAGGGCTTGGAATAAAGGGGTACCAAATTAATATTGAGATGAGGAGGAATTTCTTCTCTCAGAGGATCACGAGTCTTTGGGATTCCTTGCTAGACAGCTATGGGGGCAGAGAACTTGTGCATATTTAAGGCTGAGATGGATAGATTCTTGATCAGCAAGGGAATCAAGGGTAATAGGGAAAGGGCAGGAAAGTGGACATGAGGAGTATTGGATCAGCCATGATACTACTTAATGACAGAGCAGGCTTGAATTGCTGAATGGTCTTAAAATCATCTGCCAAATGTGGTAAATAAAATAATTCAGCTCAGTCTCCTCTACAGGTCCCCAAAATCACAGATACCAGTCTTCAGCCAATTTGGTTCACTCCACATGTCAAA
Organism: Rhincodon typus; assembly: GCF_021869965.1. Lineage (NCBI taxonomy): Eukaryota > Metazoa > Chordata > Chondrichthyes > Orectolobiformes > Rhincodontidae > Rhincodon > Rhincodon typus. The sequence continues at coordinate 1,473 of NW_025973951.1, forward strand.
AAGAAATGCCTGGAAGCACTGGATGTAGCAAAGGATGTGGTCTTGACAACATTCCAGCAATAGTACTGAAGACTTGTGCTCTATGCCAAGGTCAAACACTGGCACTTAACCAACAGTATGGGAAATTTCCTGGAAATCTCCTGGTACACAAAAACAGGAAAATTCCAAGGCCCCCCTCCCACACCAAATACTGGCTCATCAGTCTACTCTCAATCATCAGTTAAGTGATATGAGATATCATCACCAATCCTATTAAGCAGCATCTTTTCAGTAATAACTTAACTCTAATTCTAATTCTAATCCTAATTCTTATCAAGTCCCTTGAAGATCCTGTATGTTTCAATGAGATTGCCTTTCAGGTGGATTCCATCAGGATAACTCATCTCCTGACTGCCTTACAGGTTTGGTTCAAACTTGGACAAAACAGCTCAGTTCCAAATGTGAGGTAAGAGTGACTGCACTTGACATTAAGGCTGCATTTGACTGAGTTTAGCATCAAGGAGCTTTAGGAAAACTGGAGTCAATGGGAATCAGGGGAAAGCTCTCCACTGGTTAGAGTTATACCAAAGGAAATTGGTGTGGTTGCTTGTTGCCAGGTATCTCAGCTCCAGAAGTTCTTCAGGGTAGTGTCCTTGGCCCAAACATCTTCAGCTGCTTTATCAATGGCCTTTCCTCCATCTTAAGGTCAGAAGTGGGGATGTTTGCTGATGATTGCACAATGTTCAGTACCATTCATGATTCCTTAGACACAGATGCAGTCAATGTCCAAATGCAGGAAAACATGGACAATATCCAGTCTTCTGCTTACAAATGGCATGTAACATTATCACCACATAAGTTTCAGACAATGACCATTGCCAATAATAAATAAGCTAATTATCATCCCCAAAATTCAATGATATTACCATCACTGACCCCTACACTATCAACATTCTGGGGGACATTACCATTGACGAGAAACTCAATTAGGTTGCCACATAAATACAGTAGCTACAAAAGTGGGCCAAGAGCTAGGAATACTGCAGCAAGAAATTCACCTCCTGACTCCCAAAGCCTGTCCACTATCCACATGACACATATCAGGAGTGTGATAAAATATTTTCCACTTGCCAGGATGGGTGCAGCTCCAACAGTATTCAAGAAGTTTGATACCATCTAGGACAAAGCAGCCCGCTTGATTGGCACCACATCCACAAATATCCACTCCCTTCATCACCGACACTCAGAAGCAGCAGTGTGTTCTATCTCCAAGATGCACTGCTGTAATTCACCAAAAATTCACCAAAGCCAGCAACTTCCAAACCCAAGACCACTATCATAAATAAAGGCAAGGGCAGTAGTTACATGGGAAAATCACCATCTGCAAGTTCCCCTCCAAGCCACTCACCATCCTGACTTGGAAATAATTGTTGATATTTCACAATCACTGGGTCAATATCCTGGAACTCTCTCCGTAACAGCATTGATGTTTTACTTACAGCACATTGACTTCAGTGGGTCAAGAAGGCAGCTCACCACGACCTTCTTCAGGCCACAAGGAGTGGACAATGAATACTAGCCTAACCATTGATGCCACATCCCACAAATGAATATTATAAAAGATTCTTGTTCGACAAGGAAGTAAAATAGCATAAAGGTAAACAGGAAAGCTTAGGTCACAATTGGATATTCTATAATTTTAACAAATGGTGGAGCAGGCTCAGGGGCAAAACCACACACTTCTACTCTGAAATTGTCTATTCATATGAGACAGTTTTCCTTTGAGCTATACATGACTTCACGTGATAAGTTCATTATTGCAATAATTGTCAAGGAAATAACAATAAGTTAAAGCTCAGTTTACATTATCATTCAAATATTACTTATTATGGGCAATTTTATGACTCATCATACCCAGAAGGACTTGGTGGATTACTGCATGACCACAGCATGTACTGTACCTTTAAAACAGCTGTATCACATTACAATATGTGACCTCATATAAAATCTTTCTTATGGCAGCCAATTGGTACAGTTTGGTTCATCAGCCAGAAAACTAAGTACACAATATGATCGTATTTTAAGCAAGCAGAGCCCCGACTGAATATTGAAGTTTGATATATCATATAATGTACATTGTTGGTGTTATTAATAAACTTCAGGATATCTGTATCGACAAGAATCCAATCTTTCATATATATTGTGTTGTTGAGCACATTGAAAATCACACTGCATCATGAAAGCAGCAAGTGAGTACTAAAGACTTGTCACAGCAAGCTGGTACTAAAGACTGAAAGGAGATAAAATATAACAGTAGTAAAGAGTTCTTTTCCAAGCAGCCACCCACAGATGCTGTTTAATAGCACTGATGATGACACTTCATATCAGTTCAAAGATGAAGTTGCAACTACAATCAAATCTAAAGGCTATATCTACTTGGAAGGAAGAAGTTTTGTGAATAATCTCTCTGCCTCCCACCCATTCTCATTTTTAAAAAAAGACCCAACAACTGGCCTGATTAAAAAAAACTTTTAAGTAATACTAAAAGGATACAACGTTAATTCTCAGGTAAAAACAAGAAAAAGAGAATAATTTTATATATTATAGAGGGTTCACTGTTCAAAATGGTTGGTTAGGTCCATTGGGTCCAACATCTTGCCTCTTTGAAAAGACACCAAGACAAAGAGAAAAGGCAAGTGACAGGTCATAGCTTATTTATTTTGCACACTACCACCTATAAGCACAAGCCTGCTTCTTTTAATGGAGCAACAACCAGAATAAAAAGAGGAGAAGCCAAGAAATAAATGCAGTAAAAGCATTGCATTGCAATATAGACGTTGCTGAAAAATACAAAGTTGCCCAGGAAGGATGGAGTGCAGATATCTGTACATAGACTGACATTCTAGTGACTTTCTGTCTGAACTCCAATTTTTAAAATAATTGTTCATGGGATGTAGCATCACCAGAAAGGGCAGCATTTTTTGCCCATCCTCATAATCCATAGTGTAGTTACAAGTTCACCACATTGTTAGGGTCTGGAGTCAGACCAGATAAAGGTAGCAGATTTGCTTTCCTAAAGGACATTTGTGAACCAGTTTGGTTTTTACAACAATTGAAAGTAACTACATGGTCACTATTAGGTTTGCTCTTTATTCTAGATTTTATTGGCCATCTGCCATGGTGGCATTCAAACACATGGCTCTGAAATAAATGTCTTGAAGCTTTGAGAAACAAAGTATTGCAAAGCATCAAATCCTCTAGTATTGTAAGTAATAAGCACAAACACCTTGTCAAAATGTTCCAAGTCCTAGAAAATCATCAAAAGATCCAAGTCAAATTCAGAATGCATGGGTTTTGCTTCATGTCATACCACCAACAAACAGGTGAAACTATTGACCAACTCACACACCAATACAGATACAATTTGTATGAAATATGATTCAGCAACATATGAACAGAAGTAGGTCACTCAGCCCATTGAGCCCGCTCTACCATTTAACATAATCATAGCTGATCAAAAATTTCCTTGTCTTTTGCCTATAATAACCCCATAATCCTCTATGCGATTGATAAGTAAAAATTACTAACATCTACTTTATATAAACACAAAGTCTGAGCCTCCACAGCCCCCTGGGGCAGAGAATTCCAAAGATTCACAACCCTCTGAGTGAAACAATTTCTCCTCATCTCGGACTTGAATGGCATTTCCTTTATTTTTAATTGTGTCCACTGCTACTGGACTCGCCACCAGGAGAAATGTCTCAGCTGCATCTACCCTGTCTCTTCCTTTCAGTATTTTTTACATCTTCCTCAAAACACACATTTCTATTTTACTTTGTATCAACTGCAAATTTGTAAATATTACAGTTAGTCTACACATCCAAATCATAAATATATATTATTATATTTCACCAAAGCTAACCTAGATGAAAGAATTAAAAAACTAATATGCATTGCATCTATATCTATTAAATATTTGCCAAATGCACTCTTGGATCGTGCCTGAGAACAATATGCCATCGGCACACTGGTAGATGAATGATACACATTCAAAACAATTGCAGCAGGACAGCAACATCTATAGGTATTTGATTCTGCAATAACTCTTGCAGCTTTCATGAAGAGCATAAGCACAGACTTGTTCAAATGCAGGAAGTCATTCAGCCAACATCTGGCTTTTTCCATAACCTTTCACATTATTTAAATAGAAACAAATCATTTAATGCCCTCACAAACACGCCAAATGAACCTACCTCCACCTCATTTCCAGGCAGTGCATTTTAGGCCCTAGCTAGAATCTTTGTGAAAAAGTTTTCTTTTCTCATTTCTTTAAATCTGTGCCCTTTGGTTCTTGATCTAATTACCATTGAGAATAGATTCTCCCCATCTATTGAGTCCAACTCCCTCATGTTTTTGAAAACTTCAATCAGATCTCCTCTAACCTTTTTTGCTCCAGGGAAAACAATCCTTTCTTCCCCAATCGATCCAGATAAATGGAGTGCCTTATCTCTGGAACTGTTCTCAGAAATTTCTTTGGCACTTTCTCTATTGCAATCACGTTCTTTCTGCAGTGTGGCATGCAGAACTGTACACAATGCTTCACCTAAAATCTAACCATTGTCTTATATAAGTTCATCATAACCAGCATGCTATTGTGCTTTTTGCATCTATTAAAGAAACCTTCAATACTATATGTTTTATTAACAGCCCTCTCTACCTGTCCTGTCACTTTTAATGACTTAGACAGATATAGCCAGGTATCTCTGCAAGTGGACAGATTTTAGAATAATATTCTTTAATTTCTATTGTTTCTCCAAGTTTTCTGTTCCAAAATACATCATCTCACACATCTCCACATTGAACCTTATCTATCTGCCCATTCCACCAACATCCTTTTGAAATTCTACACTGTCCTCTTCCCAGTTTACAATTCATCCAAGTTTTGTGTCATCTGCAAACTTTGAAATTGTTGTCTGGACACTAAAATCCATATTAGTAAAACAAACTGTTCAAGTTGTGTATAGGTTTTGGATTATTTCACATGATTAAACAATGTCCAGTATGCCAGCTGTGTTTTACAAGAGGACATTGAGCTAACATGTGGAAAAAATGCAAGTGCTCAGAGATAAGTGATCTCATCAACATCAAGGTATTAACATGATAAGACAAGGCAAATAAAAATGAACTATTTTCACTGATTGGGGGCTCTTAAAAGGCCAGACAATTCAGGAGAGGTGTCAGGAAGATCTTTGAGACAAAAAGGAGGTACATGATTGGAGCTCTGCTCCATAAATGGCAGTGGATGTTCCACCAGTTGTTAATCTTACTTAAATTTCTCTGCCTTATTTACAACATCAATTAGCCTGGTCAATCTGATCAATGTCCTCTGTTCAGTTCAGCTAATCAGCCAATTAAGTATGTACATAATGTAACAGCAATATAAGTAACCATAGAACCTAGAAGGTATATGTAAGTCTGAAATGTCATATTAATATACATGGTAAATGCTGTTAATAAACTTTAAGACACCTGTCTCAACTAGAACGAGCTGTGTGTTACATGGGACGTCTTCTCCTTGCACACCTATTGACAAAGATAATTGTCAAAGTTTATTCTTCTTCAAGGACAACAGGTCTTTCCTTGATATTCAATGTTATCACTCTCTCTGAATCCCCTAGTTTCAACATCTTTGGTATTATCATTGTCCAGAATCACAGCATTGTATGGTGCAGTAGGAGGTAATTTGGCCCATCGTGTCTGCACTTGTTCTCCGAACATTTTTAACTTTGTACCAATCTTCTGCCTTTTCCCTCTAACACTGTATGTTCTTTTTAAAATGGAAAAGGAACCACAATATAAATAGTATGGTGGCAAGAACGAGTCAGTGGTTAGGAATACTGTGGCAACTTCTTATTTCCCCAAACCACATCCACCATTAATGAGGTGAAGTTCAGGAGTGTGTTTGAATATTCGCCAATTGCCTGGATTGAATGAATGTCTCCCTCCAAGCTCTGTAAACTTAAATCTCTGCATTTATCTCAGGTCCCAGTTCTCACTCTTTGCGTTGGAGTGCAAAGGTGGGAAAATTCGTCACATTGAAAACACAGATTTGTGACAGTAGGAGAGTTGGGTGGATGGGTTGGTGGAGGATATGTTCCAGATATACCAAAAGAAAATCAGTAAAACTAATGAATTAGACAAACTGTTCTGACTTTGAGAAGTGGCAGTGCAGTTGTAATGTCTTTAGTCTAGTAATCCATAGCTAATGCTTTGGAGATGTGTTCAAATCTCACCAGAGCAGATAGTGAAATTTGAATTCAATAAACATCTGGAATAAATATAAAAGCTAGTCTAATAGAGAACATGTAGCCACTGACGATTGTTGTAATAATAAACAATCTGGTTCATTAAAGTCCTCTAAGGAAAAAACTGTCATCCTTATCTGGTCTAGCCTGGCCTCCTTGCTGTTACGCCTGGGCGGCATGGTGGCTCGGGCGACTGTCTGTGTGGAGTTTGCACTTCTCCCCGTGTCTGCATGGGTTTCCTTTGGGTGCTCCAGTTTCCTCCCACAGTCCAAAGATGTGCAGGCTAGGTAGATTGACCACGTTCAATTGTCCATAGTATTCAGGAATGTGTAGATTAGGTGGGTGAGAGGGGGATGGGTCTGGGTGGGATGCTCGGAGGGTCGGTGTGGACTTGTTGGGCCAAAGGGCCTGTTTACATACTGTAGGGATTCTATGAAATTCTATGGAATCCACACCAATGTCACTGACTCTGAACTGTCTTCTAGTTTATTAGGGATAGGCAATAAATCTCAGCCCCAGCCAGCAATTCCCATATCTCATGGACAAATCATGAAAAAGAGTTCCCTTGTATATTTCAAAATGGAACCAATACAGGCAGTATTTGCACTTCCAAGTATCACATTTTTAATCAGCTGCTTCCTCTGGGATTCCAAATTTCAACCCATGTGTGGCAGTGGAAGTCAGGTATGAGTTGTCATTGAGTGAATATTGGGAAATGTGGGGAATGGGTGATGGGGGTGTCAGAGAGGGCTAGACAACTTAACAGCCATAAATAGTAACAGTGCCCCAAGACCTGAGAACCAAGGTTTGCTTTTAGCTAGAGATAGTAGGAACTGCAGGTGCTGGAGAATCTGAGATAACAAGGTGTAGAGCTGGATGAACACAGCAGGCCAAGCGGCATCATAGGAGCAGGAAGGCTGATGTTTCGGGCCTAGACCCTTCATCAGAAATGGGGGAGGGGAAGAGGGTTCTGAAATAAATAGGGAGAGAAGGGGAGGCAGATAGAAGATGG
>NW_025973952.1:0-8767 GCF_021869965.1 Rhincodon typus
ACAGAGACGGAGAGAGACGGAGACACGGAGAGAGACGGAGACATGGAGAGACACACACACAGACAGGGACGGGGACACGGACAGAGACACACAGAGACGGACACACAGAGAGAGACACAGAGAAAGAGACACACAGGGACAGAGACGGGGACACGGACAGAGATGGGGACACGGACAGAGACGGGGACACAGAGAGAAACACAACTGACAGAGACGGGGACACAGATAGAGACGGGGACAGAGATGGGGACACAGGCAGAGACAGAGACGGGCACAGGCAGGAATGGAGATATGGACAGAGACAGAGACACAGACAGAGACAGACACACACACACATGTGCGGACAGACATGGAGTCATACACACTCACACACAGATACACAGACACCCACACATACAGACACACAGACAGACACGTGCACAAATACATACACATACACTCACACACCTAGGTACACGCACGCACACACACAGAGACACACGCACACACACACAGAGACACGCACACACACACAGAGAGAGAGACACACACACACACACAGATACGCACGCAGACACAGATTCCCCAAGGTAGCCTCAGGTTGTCAATGTTATTGATGTAGGGAATGATAAGCTGTTGTGTGCATTTGTCAACACTAGAGAGCAGCAACATTCGAGCAATAAATATTTCCTCTGTCAGCACCCACACACACAGACACACACACACACACACACAGACAAACAGACACATATGTGCACACACGCAGGGCTGACACGAGAGTGGCCCAAACACCAGGCAGCAGTGCTCCCTGGCTCTGTAGCTGTGAAACTCTCGAAAGGAACCTGTCCCCACCTCAATGTTCCCACATTCTGCAGGGGGCTGTATGACCAACATCAGGATTCCAGTGACTGACAATACAGCAATCATAGCTTACATTTAGATAGCCCCTTTTATGCAACATAACCTCCTGCAAGGCATTTTGACAGAAGTGTTGTCAAACATAAGATAACATCAAGCCACTGAAGTAGACAGAAGGGCAGATTATGAAAGATAGGTTCGTAGGAACATCTTAGTAAGAGTGAGATAAAGAAACAGGATGAGATAAAGAGGTAGAAAGGGAGACAAAAGGGAGAGGGAGGGAGAGAGAAAGGAAAAACAATGAGAGAGGGAGAGAGAAAGCAGAGAGAGAGAAGGAAAGGGAGCGAGAGAGAGATGAGATATAGAGAGAGACGGACAGACAGGGGTGGGGGACGGAGACAGATGGGGGGGGAAGAGAGAGAGGACGAGGCGAGACAGAGATATGGGAGAGAGAGAAAGAAAGGGATGGGGAGGGGAGGGGGGGAATGGGAGGGAGAGAGATAGACGGAGAGGGGGAAAGATTGAGAGAGACGAGAAGACAGAGAGAGAGTGTGAGAGAGACAGGGAGAGAGAGTGAAAGAGACAGGGTGATACAGAGAGAGAGAGAGAGAGAGAAAGGTTTATGAAGGGAATTCCAGAGCTTGGGGCCCAGGAAGCTGATGAGGACTGAGGCCGGAATTGGTGGAGAGCAGAGATCACGAAGGAAGGTGGAGACTGGATCGGGGTAGGGAGGGATTTGTGGAGCTGGCTGGGAATTCGAAAACTGAGAGTGTTAAACAGTGGGGTGTGGCGGGTTTGGGGCTCAGTTACAGATCAGCCAAGCCAACAATATACAAGGCACAGGTAACAAGATGCCAGTGCATTAGGGAGGAGCGTTGCTGAGCTGAGGAAGGTCGGTGCTGATGGTGGGACACTCAGGTTCTGGTGTTATTTTCCAGACTGCATTGACAATGGGATGAACTACAAGGTGGGAGCAATGTGGAAAAGTGAGGATTGCTACACGTGTTACTGTGGCAAGGTGACTGCGATCTGCTGCACTGAGTAAGTGGCATTTAGACCTCTCCCAGGACAAACGCTACGTTTTCTCCCCCAATGGTAGTGTTATTGTTGGTTTGTTTGACAGCATCCCATGGAGACAGCAGACCCTGCTCACCAGAAACTGTCCATGCGCCAACCGAGGGTCCATACAGCCATCTGTCTGTCAGGCACATGAGGGCAATGCCACATGAGTGTACCCAGATCAACCCTTCCCCATTCGCTCAGAGGATTCCACACTGGGACTTTGCTGAGCGGAGAGGGGTCTTAAAGAACAGGACAGCACAGGGACATGCCCTTCGGCCCACCAAGACTGTGCCAATACACAATCCCTTACTGAACAAAACATCCTTTTGCCTCCACATGGTCTGTAGCCCTCTACCTTTTCGCATCTCTGTCAACTTAGCTCGAAAATGTTGTGACTGTATCCACTTGCACCACCTCCTCTGCAGTGCATTCTACACCCACTGTGTTAAAAATTTGCCCTCACATCCCCTTTAAACTTTCCTTGAGCCTCAAATAATGTGACCTGTATGCATCTAAGTCTTTTTGATCTGTACATCCTTTGCTTGCTATGATCTGCCTGTACCGCTTGTAAACAAAGCTTTTCAATGTATTTTGGTCCATGTGATAATAAACCAATCAATCAACCCTTTTACTTTACGTCCCCTAGTCACTGCCCTGGGAAAAAGTCTGACTATCCATGTCTATCCATGTTTTTCGAAGGGGTGACCAAGAAAGTAGTAGAGGGTAGTGCGGTAGAAATTGTCTACATGGACTTTAGCAAGGCCTTTGACAAGGTATTACATGGCAGGTTGTTGAGTAAAGTTAAAATCTCATGGGATCGAGGGAGAGCTAGCCAACTGGATACAAAATTGGCTTCACAGTGAAGGACAGAGGGTGGTGACAGAGACTGGAGGTCTGTGACCAGCGCTGTGCCACAGAGATCAGCGCTGGGCCCAACTGTTATTTGTCATTTATATGAATGATTTTTGGATGAGAATGCAGGAGGCACGGTTAATAAGTTTGTGGATGGCACCAAGATTGGTGGCATAGTGGATAGTGAAGGAGGTTATCCGGGAATGCAGTGAGATCTTGATCAACTGGGCCAGTGGGCTGAGGAATGGCAGGTGGAGGATAATTTAGATAAATGCAAGGTGTTGTATTTTGGTGGGAGTGTTATAGAACAAAGAGATTTAGGGGTACAGGTTCATAGCTCCTTGAAAGTGAAGTCACAGGTAAATAGGGTGGTGAAGAAGGCTCTTGGAATGCTTGTTTTCATTGGTCAGAGCATTGAGTATTGGAATTGGGATGTCTCTTGGAGTACTGCATGCAGTCTGGTTGCTTTAATGTAGAAAGGATATAATTAAAGGAGAAAGTGGGCAGGAAAGATTGACTAGGATGTTCCCTGGACTGGAATGTTTGAGTTATAAGAAGAAGCTGGATAGGCTGGGAAATTTTTCCCTGGAGTGTAGGAGACTGAGGGAGTGACCTCATCGTGGTCTTTAAAATCATGAAAGGCACAGATAAGGTAGATAACCAGTAGCTTTTCCCCATAGTAGGGGAGTTCAAAAGGCATTGATTTAAGATGAGAGGGGAGAGGTACAAAAGAGTCCAGAGGGGCAATTTTTTCACACAGAGGGTGGTGACCGTCTGAAATCGGCCGCCAGAAGTAGTGGTGGAGGCGAATACAATTTTATCATTTCAGAAACATTTGGACAGGTACTTGGATGGGACAGGTATGGAAGGATATGAACCAAACGCAGGCAAATGGGACTAGACTAATTGTGAAACTGAGCGGCATGGACAAGATGGGCTGAAGGGCCTGTTTCTGTGCTGTAAACCTCTGAGACTCTGTGACTCTCAAAAATTTTGTAAACTTCTATCAGGTCACCCCTCATCCTCCGACGTTCAACTGAAAACAAACCCCGTTTGTCCCATCTCTCCTCACAGCTAACACCTTCAAACCAGGCAACACGATGGTAACTGTTTCTGACCCCCCTCCAAAGCATCCACATCCTTCTGGCAGTGTCAATATTCCAAACATGGCCCGAACAAAAAGAATATTCTGCAACGTCTTGCCGATGTTTATGGTCACCGATGAAGGCAAGCGTGCCATACACCTTCTTGATCACCTGATCCCCTGTGTTGTCACTCTCAGGAACTGTGGACCTGTACACCCAGATCCTTCTGCATGTCAGTGCTTCTGGCTTCAACTGTCTCTGCTCAAATATCCTGGTACACTGCTCCATCAAATACACAGCATCCTGTATTTATCCACCTGGGTTGGGAACGTGCTATCATTAACAATGATGATACCACCAAACAGTCCCATGCTTTAGAGTTTGATCTGCCTTCAGGCTTTGCTTGTGTTAACCCATGTAACAGGCAGTGGGCTCTAGTGAGACAGATATCTCCAAGTTTACTTACAACACCGACACTGTTTACTATGTGACACAAACTGACACAGTGCCTGGGTTCTGTGCTCACTGACAGAATATTGTACATTGACTAGCAACATCACACACACACAGACACACACACCGCACCCACACGCACACACTGCAACAGACACAGAGCTCACTAAAGAAGCTTTCTACCAGATCATCTCACTTTATGAATGTCATGTGACTGTCTTAAAGGTACGGGCCTCTGGAATCTCTGTGTAACGCAACAAAGTGCATGAAGCACATGTCCTTCTCGCTCCCCCATTAGTCCATGACAATACCAGCCAAGCTGGCCTGGGCAAATCAACAACTCCTGAACCTTAAGCCCCATTAGAAACAACAACAACAATAACCTGGGTTCTGATAGCACCTTGAACATAATGAAAGGGCCCAAGATGTCTGACGGGAGCATGAGAAAACTGACAGATAGAGTAAGCCATACCAAGCACCTCGACTGGAGAGACAGGGTCTAAAAGCAGAAAGGTTTAGGGAGGAAACCGCAGAGCTCGGTGCCCCAGGCAGCTCAAGGCCATGGTGTCCGGGGTGGGGGTACTTAAAATCGATGGGGCACAAGAAGACAGAAGGAGAGGAACACAGATATGCTGGAACATGCAAGGGTTGGAGGAGGTTACAGTGGTAGGGAGGGGGTGTAGGAGCTGGAGTAGGTTACAGAGATAGGTAGGGGGTGTAGGAGCTGGAGGAGGTTACAGAGATAGGGAGGGGGTGTAGGAGCTGGAGGAGGTTACAGAGATAAGGAGGGGGTGTAGGGACTGGAGGAGGTTACAGAGATCGGGAGGGGGTGTAGGGACTGGAGGAGGTTACAGAGATAGGGAGAGGGTGTAGGGACTGGAGGAGGTTGCAGAGATAGGGAGGGGGTGTAGGAGCTGGAGGAGGTTACAGAGATAGGAAGGGGTGATTTGGGAAGAGGGTGAAAATTGTAAAATGAGGAGAGTATTTGAGTAGGGGTCAGTGTTGGTGAATGAGCACAGGGGGAGATGGGAGAATGGGACAGAGTGTGCAAAGAGAGACAAAGGGCCAGAGCTTTGGACCAGCTGAGTTTGATGGAGGACAGAATGTGAGAGGGTGCAGATTCACAGAATCAGAGAGCATGGAAACAGACCCTGCCCGGTGTTGGTATCCTTGAGATATCAATGTCAGGACTGAGTTGGAGCAGGTGTAGGAGAAAGGGCAGGAGTAGGGGAAGGGGTAGGGACAGGAGACGGGGCAGGAGGAGCTGAGCCACGGTATAGTCGAGCTATGTTACCCATTCAGAAAGAGAGAGCTCAGCACAGCCTCATGTCGAAGTGCAAGCTTGTCCAGAGACTGGTCTCATCTCAGAGCGGTACCAAACACTCGAAGTCAGGTTGGTTTCATCACAACAAAGAAGGAGGTTTCTTCAGGACTGACCCAGTGTCTCTTTTGCTTTTGTACCAGCTACACTCAAATGCCAGATGTGCCGAGTCACTGTGAGGCTGTCTTCGATAAGAGGCTCTGCAGATACAAGGTGTACAGTAAGGAAAACCCTGACGTGCTGTGTGATATCTGAGTGCCCTCAGAACGGAGATACCATAGTGAGACTCTGCCAAGCTGCTTTACCTTCGCTCCCCTCCCACGGCCTGAGACCTGCAACCCCCGAAGGACACCCAGCGTCACAAATGATTCTGTCACCCCAATTGCTCTCGATTGTCACGGTGTAACCTCATCGACTTCCTGTCAATATCCTTCAATAAAGTGCATTTGGTCAGTTTCATCTCAGAATTAAGGCTTCCCGGGATTATGTACCGGCCCCTGCCCCATCTTTACCCTTCAACCAATCGCTAAAAAACCACCCACTCCCAGTTCCGACATTGTGCCAAACCTGTCCACAGCAGGCAGCAACAGCAAATGTTTGAACAGCAATCGCACAATGGGCCGAATGGCCTTTTTCCATTGGCCTCTGTGACTCCAAGCCCTTTCTTTCTATGCTTTCATGGAATGCGGGCATCACTGGCTGGGGAAGCGTGGGTGGGGGAGATATTGTGTGCTGGTTTTGAAATCAACATTCTGTATTTCTCCAGAGATATTGCAACTCAAGAACAAAATGACCAAAGTGATACGCTGGAAACTGCTTTGAGAGTTCTTAAGTAGTTACTTCATAGGTGGGGAGGTGGGGAGGTGGAGGATGGTGGTGGGTGTGGGCTTCACTGACTGGATCAATACTTATTACCCCTCCCTAATTGCCCCGGTAGAAAAATACACATGAGTCCAAAGTGACAAAATTTGGGCACGCAGCAGAATTTGGGGTTGGGATTGTGTGAAAGTTTGCAGCCAGTAGAAACAGTTTTGTTTCATTGGTGAAGCCACACATTGGAAAGAAGGGGATTTCTCTCTGTCAATGAACAAAATGAAGGGTGTGCAGTTCACTCTTGCCTGGCGAGCTGCGTGGAGAAAGAGAATCAGCGTTTTCTTGTGGCAACACATCATTTCGCTAGCACACCCCCCTCCCGCCTCCAGTGTTTAGACAAAGCTGGAAACACACAAATCTTCAAATCCCCAAATCAGAGTAATTACAGTGCTTGAGAGGATGCAATGCTCTGATGTGTATTTTCGGTCAACTGGAATGCAGGCAGACAGACTCTTATACAGATCCGTCAGATTAACGCTGAGCAGATCCTGCTCCTCAGCTGCCTGCCTCCAACAGTGTCTCAGTCCAGAATCTACCTTTGCACTGGACAAGAAAAGAAAGCCCTGAAAGAACTGCGGATGCTGGAAATCAGAAACAAAAGACAAAAAATTGCTGGAAAAGCTCAGCAGGTCTGGCAGCATCTGTGGAGAGAAATCAGAGTTAATGTGATCCTTCCTCAGTTATAGGTCGCCAGCCACAAGATGTTGCCAGACCTGCTGAGCCTTTCCAGCAATTTTCTGTTTTAGTTGTTCCTTTAGAATATTCCTGTCACCTTGTAATCCAATCTGAGCAGAGGAAAGAGTAAGACTTAGTGAGTTATGGCCTATAGACGAGATCTGTCTCAGTTACAACCTACAGAGAAATAGGAGCTTGAAAAGAGAGAGAGAGACAGAGAGAGTGTCACAGAGACAGAGAGAGACAGAGACTGGGAGAGACACACACAGAGTGAGAGAGAAAGAGACACAGAGAGAGAGAGAGACAGAGGGATACGGTGACAGACAGAGACAGAAAGAGAGGGAGAGACACAGAGAGAGAGGCAATGAAACTGCACTGTGACTTGATAGTTTGATAGCTCGTCAGACATCAAGTCTGGAATTGGTGAGATGGATCATTGCTCTTTATTATCTTACAACCAGACTGGATCGGGACAAAGTCCCAAGGTGAGGCTTTCTCCTTGCTCATTGGAAAGGAGGGCCCAAACTGCTCAGATATACCTTCTCCTGCGTCCTTTCTCCCCACTTCATTCTCCCCAGCACCCGAGAAACTTCAGCAACGGTGACAGGGACCAGTCCAGTCCATTCCCTCCCCTCAGACCCTTGGCTCAATCAACACCTCTTCCCTTAGCATTGAAAGGAGATCACTGTCTATCCAGGAAAACTGCTCTGGCCCTTGAATTTCAGACCCCACCGCATCACCCATGCCGACTGCAAGCCAAGGTGGTGTTTGCAAATGGAAGCCAGACTATTTGTGACCACTCTTCACATAGTGTCACTCTTTGCTGTTCTGAGAACATGGGAGAGGACTACTTCAGCACAGTGACAGGTGCTTTGACCTGCTCAGCATGCCCCGGTATAGAAAGCATTTCACAGGGGCCTCACCGATTCCTGACTGGACAGTCGGAGATGCCACTAGCCATGGCATCACTCTCAGGGCACTTCCCTGGCAGTCCTGCCATCATAGAGTCATAGCCATAGTCCCACGGCACAGAAACAGATCCTTCGGCCCAACCAGTCCTTGCCAACCATAATCCCAAACTAAACTAGTCCCACCTGCCTGCATTTGGCCCATATCCCTCCAAACCTTTCCTATTGATGTACGTATCCAACTTTTAGAAGAGTTGTAACTGTACCTCACATCCACCACTTCCTCTGGAAGTTCATTCCACACACACAAACCACTCTCGTGTCCTTTTTAAAACCTCTCTCCACTCACCTTAAAAATACCCACCCCCCAAGTTCTGCACTCCCCCACCCTCAGGAAAAGACCCTTGTCATTCACCCTATCCAGGCCCCTCATGATTTTATAAACCGTCTGTAAAGGTCACCCCTCCTAGGCTCCAGTGGAACCAGAGCCAGTCTTTCAAGAGCTGGGACAGACAGCCAGTTTGCATACAGGACAGAAAGACGCCCTTCGGCAAATCAAGTCTGCACTGACTTTTCGAAAAGCATCCCACACCGAAACCCTGCATTTCCCAGTGGCCAATCCTCCTAACCCCCACATCCCCGGGCACTATGGGTAATTTAGCACGGCCAATCCACCCTAACCCTCACATCCCTGGACACTA
>NW_025973953.1:0-8767 GCF_021869965.1 Rhincodon typus
AGGCCCGAAACGTCAGCCTCTCTGCTCCTATGATGCTGCTTGACCTGCTGTGTTCATCCAGCCCTGCACCTTGTTGTCTCTCATTTAAAAGCTACCTGGATCTACACCTGGAGTGATGTAGCCTTCAAGGCTATACTCCCAGTGCTGGAAAGTTCTCCCCTGCTCTTGCCTCTGACTCCTTCAACCTTCCTCTTCCTGTGAACCCCTTACCCCACAATCTCCCTCAAAAGAGCCATTTGTATTGGTGCTGGTTCTCGTCTTCATGGCTGCAGTGCAGGTAGGAGATGGAGTCTTGGGTGTATTGCTGCTATACAGTGTTTGATGGATATTTGATCTGACAGGCTTTCTGGTGCCACATTTCTCACCAATTCTAAAGAGGGGAGATTTCTTTACTCTCTGAGATTCTGCATTCTTGTTTTCAAGCACTGTGCCCTGTAATGCCTTCCATCCCAGCACCTTGCCCCCACCCCCGCACCCCCCACCTCTCTCCCACTTTGACTTGGCCGTAAACATTGTCCATACCCCTTTCGGTATTCCTGGGCATTGGTGTTGCCTGTGCAGCATTTATATTAAAATATTAAAACCCTTCATTCATAAACAACAGCTGGAGGTTAAATGACCATGGTTTTTTAATACAAATTGAGTACAGAAGTTTGAGTCCAGGTTTGTCAGATTACTTCCAGGTAAGGATAGAAAACGGGCACATAATGATTCTAATTCTATTAATGCCCAGCTTCAAACTTTTCTGAGATAGTAGGAACTGCAGATGCTGGAGAATCCGAGACAACAAGGTGCAGGGCTGGATGAACACAGCATCATAGGAGCAGAAAGGCTGACGTTTCGGGCCTAGACCCTTCATCAGAAATTCTGTTATGTAATTACATAAGGAGTGACTTCTTTCATGTTGCTACGTAACATATTTTCCTCATCTATTTCAAAGCACTTACATGTGTTCTAAACTCAATTAGCGAAATTAAGTTCTGACAAAAAAAAGCTGCTTGTTTATGCTCCAAGGATTTAGGGTAGTACAAAATTGTTTTGCAGCTGCTGTAGCCAATTTGGCACAATATGGGATCTTCCGTTGTTCTTTCTTTACCCATTTCCTCTTCTCCATCTGGAGTTACAAGACTAGCAAATGCCCAGTCTGATACTGGCACTGTTGGAAAAAAACAACACTGTGCATTTCTAGAGCATCTTGGCTGTTAGAAATAAAAAATCCCAAGGTGTTTCACGAAAGTGTAGCTCACAAAAAAATATCATTGCCAAGCCAAATATTAAGGGGTGATCAAAATGATGGGAGTTGAGCAAGATCTTTAAGTGGAGAGTTAGACAGCAAATGGGAGAGATTCAGGGAGGAAATTCCAGACTTTAGGGCATAATCATGTGAAAACCCATCTGGTAAATGGGACAAAGGGAGAAGGATGCTGGACAGGGCAGGTTTTGCGTGATCAGAGGTGGGGCCTGTTATAGGACAGTTGTAAAGAGATAAATGAAGGGGCGAGGCCGTGAAACGATTGAAACATGGAATTGAATACTTTATGTTTGAGCCATTGGATGCTCGGAAGCTAAGGATGACCAACAGGGAGAGGACAGACAGTGAACAGGACTGAGTGCAGACAGACGCAGCAGAGTATTGGATGAGCTGGAGCGTTGAAGATGGAGTATTGAAATCAGTAAGTCTGAAGATGACTGAGTAATGGAGGAGATCCCCAGGCAATATTTTTATTTTAACCGATGTAACAGCTAGTGTACCTTGGGCAGTAATTAGCATGGACACCTTTGAAGTGTAGGCATCTGCTCAGAGCCTGGGAAATGAGTCCAGCCCGATCAAATTCCTCGGTCTGTGTCTTAGGACTGCCCTTAGAAGTATTCCATAATAGTTTACACCCAAAGAGGGAAATTCTAACAAACCCAGTTGTGAAAAAGCCCACCACTGCCTCCCGCCTCTGATTTTATGCCCTGAATGTAGCATGTGTCCCAACACATCTCATCAGATTAAAGCCTAGAGATTGTGTTGGTGCTGCCTCCCAAAGGTTAAGTCATGGGAAATGGTGGGGTGAGGAAAGAGATTGAAAACACCTCAGGTTCGATCTCAAACGTAGTGGCAGTCCATCTTATTTTCACAGAAATAAGTCATCACTTACCTTAGTCAACATCTACTCTTCCATCACCAATGGGGCTGATCTCTACATGGCACAGGTTCTGACCTGGCCCTATCTAAGAGAGCAGATGATGTCCAATGCTGTTGAACCTTACTTTCACATTAAAAGGAATATGGGGAGACTGGTGCTGGGTTTTCCTATATTAAGACAGTTCCAACACTTCAAAACTTTTATTGGCTGTGAAAAGTTTCAGATGGCCCACGAATGCGAAAGACAATATGAAGTCAAGTTCTTTCTTTACATTTTTGGCATAGTAAAGTTGCATAAGCAGCAACTCTGATGAAAGACTGGAGAAAATGTTGTCATGCCAGTGTTATGAGTCACTGCCAAAGCTGAATGATTTGGGAAGCAAAGAAGCTGCCCAAGGACTGAGGTTATTGATGCAGGCTAGAGAGTATTCAGCAGGAAAAAAAAATGTTGCTCAAGCTCAGCTTGACATTCAGAGTATTAAAAAGGAGTTGAATTCCTCTAATCATGTTTCCATTCCTGCCAGAATACCAAGATGGCTCTAATCAAACACAAATCTCATCCCATGTTACTGTGACTCTGGTAAACTATCACTCCTTGTCACTCTATGCCTGTCTGTAGCCTTTCATACTTCTCCTCCATCCTGCTCCAATGCATCTTCTCCATCGTCCAGCTAAGTGCATCTGTTCTCCCCTGGCTTTACCTATCCCATCATTGTCATAGTTAGGGAATCAACTGGAATGGCTTCTCTTCTCTCTTCTGCATCATTACCTCTGGAGTCTCTACACAGTCGACCCTTAACCCCATCTTCCAGTTACTCGTCCATAAAATCATCAAATAAACAGAACATAGGTTTTATGTGTATCACAGAAGATGCCCTTTTGAATCAGTTCTAATTCACCACCGATCTCCTCCACTCTCTCTAAATTGTCAGGCTAGTGTCTGACATCCAGCACCAGCTCAGTAGAAACTTCCTCCAACTAAATATTGAGAAGATAGAAGCTTGATCTTTCATCCCTGCCACAGACTCTGCTCCCTAACTACCATCTTCCTGCAACTATTTGAGGCTGGAGAAGATTGTTTGTAGCCTTGGGGCTATATTTGACCGTGAGATGAGATTCTGGCCACATATCCGTCCCATCACTAAGACTTCTTCCTTTTACCTATGAGATATGATACAACTCTACCCCTGCCTCAGCTCAACTACTGCCGAAAGACTTAGCCCTGCCATAGCTACTTACAGACTTGACTATTACAGTGCGCTCCTGTCTCAATTCTCACTTTCCACACTCAATAAAATTATAAAAATCTCTGCTGCCCATATTCTAATACTTTTCAAATCCCATTTCCACACCACCCTTATGCTTGCTGGCATGTACTGAATCCCAGTTGAGCAATGACTTGGTCTTAAATTACTTATCTCTTGCTTCCAAATTCCTCCATGTTCCAATCACTGTAATCTTGTTAGCTCGACAAGCTGCCTGTTCTCCTCCCATTCTGGCCTTTTGCTCATCTCCAATTTTACTCACTCACCACTGGCAGCTATGCCTTCAGGTGCCAAAGATTGAAGCTCCATTGATTCCTAATCTAAATCTTTTTACATTTTTACCTCACTTTCCTCCTTTAAGAAATGTGTTAAAATTTTAAGTTTGCAGATGATACGACAATCAGAACATTAGTAAACTGTGGGGAGAATAGTATAGAATTGCAAAGAACATAGACAATGGTGGAATGGGTGAAGAGCTGGCAGACAAAGTTCAATGGAATGAAATGTGAAGTGATTTATTTCAGAAAGAAGAACTAACTGGAGAGACAGCATAAAACAAAGGGACCAGATCCACCTGCTCCAGAGTTGTGTGAGAACATCTCCATAGAAAGTTCATTTGAAATATCTGAAACAAAGGGTAAAATTCTAAAGGGGTTGCAGGAACAGAACTAGTTGAGTGTACATACACATAAGTCATTGAAGATGGTAGGACAGGTTGAGACAAAAGCATACAGAATCCGAGGTTTTGTCAGGTGGGTCATGGTGTATTACAGCAAAGAGGTGACGTTGAACTTTGGTAAGGACAACTCCTGCCTCAGCCAGGGTAGTGTGTACGATGTTGGGAGTAGCACTTAAGGAAAAATGTGAAAGCATTGGAAAAGATGCAGAAGAGGTTTAAGAGACTGGCTCCTGCAATGAAGAATTTCAATTATGAAGATAGATTTGGGATATTAGGACCGCTTTCCTTGAAAAAGAGAAGACAGAGAGGAGATCTGATAGACATACTCAAAATTTTAAGGGGTCTGGACAGAGGGGATAGGAAGAAACTGTTCCTACCACTAAAAGGATCAAGAACAAGTCAGCATGCATTTAGAGTAACAAGCAAAAGAAGTAAAATAACAAGAGAGAAATTTCTGAAGAAGAGTCATACAGGAATCAAAATGTTAACTACATACCTTTCTCCACACACTGCCAGATCTGCTGAGTTTCTCCAGAATTCTCTGAGTTTGTTTCAGATTCCAACATTCACAGTCTTTGTTTCTATCAGAGAAAGCTTCTTCTCACAGATGGTGGTCAGGGTCTGGAATGCACTGTCCAAGTGTGTGCTAGAGATGGGTTCAGTTGAAACATTAAAAGGGGAGTTAGATAGTTATTTGGAAGTGGATATGGCAGGAGAATACCTTTGGCTGACATGCTCATTCAGAGAGCTGCTGGGAAGATAATCTGGCATTTGACCTCCTTCTGTGCTGTAAAACTTCTGTGATTCTGTGTGAAAACTTATCTCTTTGACTAAGCTCTTTGTCATCTGCTCTAATACCAATTTATGTGGCCCAGTTTAATGACTGGATTGAGAATCCTCTCTCTATAACATGCTTATCCTCTTTCTTATTATAAATTAATCCAAGATTTTCAAGATCTGCAATTCACACCTCAGATTTCTAAACAGGGATACTTCTATCTTAAGGAATGTAGTCCAATTGAAAGGCTTGTTTGGTATGAATATGAAACATAATTTTCCTGCAGTTTAGTCTCATGGGCCTTGTCAACAGATGGCAAATCAAGGAGTCAATCAAGAAAGTGGTACTGGAAGGAGTGAGAAAGTCCCAATATGTACTGCCAATGAAGCATCACTTGCCTCAATACATTTAACAACATAGCAAGCCTATTGAATGAAAACGGCACCAATAATCCAATAGTGTTTCTTTTTTCCAGATAGATTGGCTGGTGCTTTCTCCAATCATCTGTACAAAAGGAAAACCTTATTTAGACAAAAGCATGAAATTCATTGTGAAACACAGCATGCAATGCAACAAGATACATGTCTCAACCTGAAACTGAATAGCATGTTCAAGAGAAAAAGAATTAGGAAGGTTTAGAAATGTGCAATAGGATTCATTTGTCTTTCCTTCTACCCGTTATCGTCTCAGCTTTAAAATCCTCTGCAATAGCTGCATCCCTCCAATTCTGGCCTCTTGCCTCAATTTTAACCACTTGACCATTGGTGGCTCTGCTTCACCGTGTATTCCTGTAGGTCTGGAATTGTCACATGCAAACTCTTTGCCTTGTACTTCTCTCTCTCATCCTTTATGATGCTTCTTAAAATCTACATCTTTAATCAAGCTTTCCAATGTGCCCCATCATCAAACTTTGTCCCCTATGAAGCACTTGAGCCTGTTTTAATGCATTAAAGGCTCTATATCGATGCATGTTGTTGTTACTTATGCTTGCATATTTGGGTGGAACTTGTCACCGAGAACACTAGGTATCCTTTCTCAAAACGCAGATATAATGTCAGACAACGAGTGAGTTTTAACTGTGCCTCTCCCAACCCACAAAAGGAACAATGAGGATGGGGCTTATAATGGTGGTCCACATGAACTCATTGCTAGCTGTTTTAATTTGAAAGCCTGAAGATTACCTTCTATTGACATTGAAATATGGTGATCCAATAGTGAATTTTGGTGCGGATCAGGACAGACGAGCCTCAGGCAAGTTGCAATGCTGGTCCGACTTCTGTTGGCCAGTGGTAGCTGAAATGTTCAGGTCGTGCAGTCGGGATGGCACTGAGGGGCAGCAAGCTGCAAAAGGTAGGCATGACAATTAAAAAAAAGATGCAGTTAAACAGCTCAGAGACAGTAGGAACTGCCGATGCTGGAGAATCTGAGATAACAAGGTGTAGAGCTGGATGAATACAGCAGGCCAAGCATTATCAGAGGAGCAGGAAGGCTGACATTTTCTGAAGAAGGGTCCAGACCCGAAACGTCAGCACACCTTGATGTTGGTTCTCCTTCTGCTAGTCTTGGTTTTCTCTATGATGCTGTGTGAAGCCCCTAATGACATTATAATGAGACTCTGGCCATTTTAATACCTTGGATAAAGTAGGACAATTTGGAATTACTAAGCTGATTATTGTTGGAGAGAAAAAACAGAATTCCTAGCTAAATTTTGGGCCTAACCTTTGACAGGGGCATGAAAATTACTTAAATGGAGAGAGACTGCAAAAGAAGTGCAGCACAGAGAGGTCTAGGTCTTATGCATGAAACATAAAATGCTAGCATGCAATTATAGCAAGTGATTAAAAAGGAGTATGGAATGTTGACTTTTATTGCTGGGGGCTTAGAGTTTAAGTCTTGTTACAACTGTGCAGGGTGTTGGTGAGGTTGCATTTGGAATATTAGTTACAATTTTGGTCCCTTTATTTAAGGAAGGATGCATTCGCATTGAAAATTATTTGAAAGAGATATACTTGGTTGATGAAGGAGTTGACATATCAGGAATGGCTAAATAAGTATGGCCTTTATTTATTAAAGTTTAGAAGAATGAGAGGTAATCTTATTGAAAAATACAAGAATCTGAGGTGATTTGACAGGATGGTTGTTGAGAAGTTTCCAGTACTGGGGGAGTCTTAGAATAGGGGACAGAATTACAAAATAAGGGTGCTTTCATTTTAAACTGGGATGCAAAGGAAATTATTTTCTCAGACGGTAGCGATTATCTGAAATTCTCTTTCCCAGAGAGCTCTGCAAGCTAGAGCACTGAACATATTTAAAAAGGAAATAGATAGATTTTTGAAATAATGAGGTGTTGAGAGCTCTGACGACCTGGCATGAAAGAGGAGTTGAGACAATAGGCAGATCAGCCCTGCCATTAAAGAATGGTAGAGTAGGTTTGAGGGACAGAATGGCTTACTCCTTCTCCTATTTCTTATGTGCATGTGACCTTAACCTGGATAGGGATCTGGCACAACCTATTGACAAGACCCAGGCAATCAGCACTAGAAACTGGACAATAAGCAAAAGTACACTTTGGGTATAATCTGCTTCAAGCCATAGATTGAACCCGTAGAACACAGGAAGAGCCATGGTACAAAAAGCCCAAACAATGCTATCACTGGGCGAAAACTGGTTGAGAGCTTGTGCAGAGCTCAAAGTGTAAAGGATTGAGACAAAAAGAAACCCGGGATGTTTGGAATGATAAAAGGAAATGGAAAAAATTGCCAAGGTACCAGAAGTCACTCAGGATTCAAAACCCAAAATGGGTTAATATTTTGTTAGCAATCCTTCATCAGGTCTGTTTACAAAGGAACAAAAACAGAAGTTGCTGGAGAAGCTCAACAGGTCTGGCAGCATCTGTGAACAAAATATCAGAGTTAACGTTTTGGGTCCTGTGACCCTTGAGCTTTTCCAGCAAATTCTGTTTTTGTTCCTGATTTACAGGACCCGCAGTTCTTTTGGTTTTTATTCAATTTACAAAGGACCTTGTTCAAACTGAAAAGTAGAATTTTGCCTGTGTAAAGGTCAAATTGCTTTTGAATTAGCCTTTATTTTGTACTGTCTTGTTTTCTCTTGAAGATGAACTGCTAGATTGTAAATAATTACATCCTTCATATATCGTGGTCTGATAGATGTGAATGTTTGAGATGATTTGCAGCACAGTGAATTCATTTGTGAGTGACTTTATCTGAAGTAAGGATTTAGCAGTCTACAGTGTTTTCTCCAGTTACCTATAGTTATCAATGGCAAGAATAAGCCTGACAAATGAACAATGAAGCTTTATTAAGCAGCCACAGTATCAATTTTACATTATTTTATGTTAGAAGTGGTGAATTTGCAACCTCAGCTTAGAGATCATACAATCGGAAAGTGTACTAGATCAACAACAGTTTGAAACTGTCAGGAATGGAACCAATGTGTAAAGGAAAGTACCAGAAAGAGAAATGAAGAGAGAAGAACAGAGAGAAAGAGGGAGAGGGACGAAACAGGGAGAGAAGGGAACAAGACAGATGGAGCATTTCGACATTTCTGATTCCATTTCCAGGGATAGACTGGCCACTAATATCCACTACAAACCCACTGACTTCCACAGCAACACTGAGCGCCAACTCTGGAGCAGAGAGGTTATGCAGAGAAATTACACAGGAAGTGGAAGCAGGGAAATTATGATGAGAGACAATGCAGAGAGGATTGATATTGAAACAGCTAAAGGAAACTTCAGGATACAGAGACAAGAACCAGAGACATGATTCAGAGAGTGGATGAAGAAAGCAGAAGCAAAGAAAGAAAGCAGGGAAGATTGAGACAGGAACAAATAAAAGAAAAGAGAGGACTAAAAGTAAAACAGATGTGTATTAAGAGGAGGAACAGAGAAGAAC
>NW_025973954.1:0-5593 GCF_021869965.1 Rhincodon typus
ACAACGATGCCACCCGAAGGTTGCAGGAACAGCAACTCATATTCCGCATGGGAACCCTGCAGCCCAATGGTATCAATGTGGATTTCACAAGTTTCAAAATCTCCCCTCCCCCCACCGCATCCCAAAACCAGTCCAGCTCGTCCCTGCCTCCCTAACCTGTTCTTCCTCCCACCTATCCCCTCCTCCCACCTCAAGCCGCACCTCCATCTCCTACCGACCAACCTCATCCCGCCCCCTTGACCTGTCCGTCCTCCCTGGACTGACCTATCCCCTTCCTAACTCCCTACCTACACTCACCTTTCCTGGCCCCATCCCCGCCTCTTCGACCTGTTTGTTTCCTCTCCACCTATCCTCTCCTCTATCCCTCTTCTATCCGCCTCCCACTCTCTCCCTATTTATTTCAAAACCCCCTTCCCCTCCCCCTTTTCTGATGAAGGGTCTAGGCCCGAAACGTCAGCCTCTCTGCTCCTATGATGCTGCTTGGCCTGCTGTGTTCATCCAGCCCTGCACCTTGTTGTCTTGTATCTTATGTAGTCGGATTTTACATTTGTAAACTTGCCAAGTTGCAGTCTACCCTCATTCATTATAACAAACTGGAACCAGACAGTGCAAAATCAAGAGTAACATCCCACTTTCATCCCATGTGGTCTCCGGTCCAGTATATCATAACTGTGCATTTCTGTGGTTTCCAGTCAGCAGCTAGTTGTCTTTCTCATTACATTTCAGTAAAAGTTGTTTTACAAAATACAGCAAAAGTTTTTGATAAAAACTATTTCCTGTAGTGGGAGAAATCCAGCTCAGAGTCTAATGGATCCTATTTACTTAGGAATCCAGGGGTGTGAGTAAATAACATTTGTAATAGCAACTAGGTATGGCCTAACTGAGTGAGTAAACTGGTTCAAGGAATTGAATGGAGTTTGGGTGGAATTTTGAACTCCTGGCAGTGGACTTAATTGGATGGGTTCTGGTATATCAGAACCCCCTCCTCCTTCCCTCCTCCATCAGAATAGAATTCAGGTTGGGAAGGCTCATCATTAACACTCCTGCCTCACTGCCAGTTGAAACTCTTGAATAGTAATTACATCAATCATGGGTCTTCTGTGATCCTAGGTGTCATTCTGAATACATCCACCATGTCTTCCATGGTGCTGCTGAGTACAAGGGTAGCCAGACACTGACTGGCCTCCATCCCTGGGGTCTTAATTCTGAGCAGAGGCCCATTGGTGGCCTTGCCAATGCTTGATTGTTGCAGCTTGGGTTTCTCTGCACTTAAGTAAAATCAAAATACTGCAGGTGCTGGAAATCTTAGCAGGTCTGGCAGCATCTGGGGAAAGAGAAACAGAGTTACTGTTTCAAGTCTGTAGTGGTCTGTCTATGCTTATGGGTTAAGTTTGGATGATTAAGTCATTGAATGTCAACAACTGATTTTAACATTGAAACATTGATGTACAAGTGCTTTTCAATTTCATTTCACATCGAGATCTGGCCATACCTGAAGCATCGATTGATTGATTTGATTTATTGCCATTGATTTATTGTAGATCATAGTAAGCAACGACATACAGATCATAGGGTGAAAAGAATTTGGACAGAGTAAGGCATACACAGGTTACATCGCACAGGATGTGCGTGAGGCAAGAACAACATTAAAAAGATCAACATTATTTGAAGTTAGAGAGTCCATTCATCAGTCTAATAACGGCAGGGAAGAAACTGTTCTTGAACCTGCTGGCCAAGTTTCTGTATCTTCTGTCCGACGGAAGAGGTTATAGGAGAGCATTACCAGGTGGGAGGGCTCTTTATTGATGTTGGCAGCCTTTCTGCGGCAACGAGAGGTGCAAATGGAGTCCATGGATGGAAGGTTGGCTTCTGTGATGGTCTAGGGGGTGTGCACACCGCCTTCTGTAGTTTCTTACAGTCCTAGGCAGAGCAGTTGCCGTACCATGCCGTTTTGCACCCGGACTCTGTGCTTCCTATCATGCATTTGTAGAAGTTGGTGAGGGACCTTATGGAAATGCCAAATTTCCTGAGCCGCCTGAGGAAGCCAAGTCGTTGTCGTGTCTTCTTGACTGTCGCATCTACATGGGAAGTCCAGGACAGGTCGTCGGTTATCGTCACTGCAAGGAACTTGATCCTCTTCACTCTCTTGACCTCAGTTCGTTGATGTAGATGGGGGCGTGTTCTCCTCCTTTCTTTCTGAAGTTGATGATCAGTTCTTTAGTTTTGCCAACATTGAGAGAGAGTTTGTTATCAGGGCACCATTTCACCAAACCTTCTATCTCTTTCCTGTATTCTGTCTCGTTGTTGTTTGATATCTGTCTTACCAAGGTGGTGTCGTCAGCAAACTTGTAGATGGCGTTCGTTCGGATATTGGCAACACAGTCATGGGCATACAAGAAATATAGTAGGGGGCTGGAAATGCATCCATGGAAGGACACCAGAGTTGAGTGTTATCGTGGAGGATGTGCAGTTATCTATCTTCACTAATTGTGGCCTATGGGTCAGAAAGCTGAAGATCCAGTTGCAGAAAGCAGAGCTGAGACCTCGGGCTCGGAGTTTTGAGATCAGTCTGGAGGAGATAATGGTATTGAAGGTGGAGGTGTAGTCGACAAGCAGGAGTCTGATGTAGATGTTCTTGTTTTCCAGATGTTTCAAGTGTGAGTTTTTCTATATAGTTCTTATACAGTCTTACTGCTATGAAAGTACTGCTATGAAAATGCATTTAAACACTGATCATAAAGAAAGGGACTGATTGAGTGAAAAACTTTTATGCAATATTTCAGAGCTTCAAACAAGATGGTTACAAGATTTGAAAATCATGAGAAGTGGCTGGAAGTGGAAAATCTTTAATTCAAAAAGGCAACATCTCTTGGGCTGTTATAGTAATAAAGCTAGAACTTGCCTTTTTTAAAACAAAAGAAAACTTGTTACCCATTGATAATTTTCACTTGAATCATTTCGGAACATTTGAACAGCTGTCTGCAGTGTGCCTCTCACCTCTTCACATTATCCTGCAGAAGGATTTCCTGGTGTCATGTTTAATTCGGTTGCATTGCGTTTGTGTCCTTTGACGTTTTAAATCCTTTTTAGAGCTTTAGCATGGATTCAGCTGTTTGGTGTAATTCTTTTAGGAAGTGACAGAAACCCAGTAGCTTTATTTTAGGTGATTAATCACGAAAGACAAAATTGCCACTTCATCCTGCACAAAATGGACTTTCACACCGTTGATCGCAATCCAGCTGAATTTTAAGAAAACGTGGATGTTATATTGGAGGCCCTGCATTTCAAATCAAAAGCAGCCAAATTTGTAAAAACAAGTCTGTGCCACAGCCTATTTAATCATAGCTTCAGTAATTTACTCCAAATAAAAAGTAGAAAGCAATTAACATTTTATATTTTAGTGATTAGGAGTTAGTTTGCCTGATGTGAGTGAGCTGCCCACTGCAGGCTAATGTAACAGCATTACCTGATTCAATCTTGTTTTCATTCAGAGGTGCAGTATTGTTTCATTAAAGTTATGAAATAATTTTAATTTGCATTTTATTGCTTATGTGCAGATAAACCTTCCTCCCGCCTTCAGCTTAGTTAGTGTGGGACTTTAACTACATGGACAGAAAACACTTTAACTGACTACTAAATCACACTGAATGCACCTCAGCTTTGGCTCTCTCATTTCCCCCTCCCCCAGTGCCCTGGGAGTCAGGCAACCTGCTGTATTCATTGATTAGATATGCACATAGTATGCATTGTGTGAAATATTATCACATGCAAAACACTCTTGGAGCCCCAAACCAGGCAGAATTAACGCCTTCAGGAAAAGATGTAGGAAGTGCATTTAAAATACAAAATGAATTAAAGAAAGCCCTTTGAAAACCATATTTTTCAAGAAATGTCAGGACTATTTTAATGCCTTTAGCCTGAGGAGCTGGTTCATTTTGATCCCCACGTACACGCTGAATCTGAGACAACAAGGTGCAGAGCTGGATGAACACAGCAGGCCAAGCAGCACCTTGTTGTCTCAGATTTTCCAGCATCTGCAGTTCCTACTATCTCTGATACACTCTGAATCTGTTCCTGCATATTAAATAAAAACATTACTTTTACACTTCAGTTAGTCTCACAGTAAACTGGTGCTAATGGATTTTATTTCTTCTGGTCAAGATCTAGAGGACAGCAATCAGGAATATGCTGGGCCACAGTCCTGGCGGTCACATCTGGACCTTGACCACTGGTCCAGTCCAGCACTGTTTTGAGGGTAGATGAGTGGGATCTTTATTTGCAACACTGTCCACTGACCCTATCCTTTTGGTGTGAGGTTCTGTGTCTCTAGGAGAGGTGCATTCTGTGCCATTTCTCTTGCAGAGGGGTGTTGTCACAGTGGTGAAGAAATGTCTCCTTCAGCAGGCCACTTGGTAAACAGCTTTTGAGTCCTCCCTGGGTGATTTTCTTTTATAAATGAAGGAAATGAATCAAGATTGGGCAGGGTTAGGGCTCACATAGACCCAAGGAAGGTTTTTAGTTTTGCTTTCAGTTAATTGAGAAGGATTCTGCTGGTTGCTGAGCTAAAAGCTTGAGTCCCTGGCTGCTATACTGAAGTCTTGGGCAGCGAGGCTTCCTCTTATAAGTCAAAAGGAGCAGATTGTTTCTTTCTTCTGGACTGGAGAGAGACAGCACGTGAGAACCAGAAATGTTACTGAATTGCATTTTTTCCAAAGGGTCTGTTTGTGCAATGCTGCCTTTCTAGAAACAGTTGATGATTGATTAGTGGTCAAGTAATTTATTATCTTGTTAAGTATTTCCGTGGAGTCAACGTTATACCGATTCTTTTCTTTTGCATTTTAACTTTGGTCTACCACTAGGCTTTAATAAAAACACACTGTATCCTTACAACAATCAAATCACATCTGGAACACAGCACCTTACATTTATCTTTCAACAAATATAAAAGTTAGGGCCTTACAATACTTTGTTGGGGGTGGTCTGGTCTGGTCCATAACATTGGTGACGTTTGCTTTGCGAAGAGTGGACAGAAATTCTGCCTTCGGGAAGTCATAGGGGGGATCCAGCAAGATGGTGGCAGGCTTAGTCTCTCCTTTCGGAGCTCCATGCTGCTCGCCCTTTCTCTTTCTCTTTCTTTCTTTGTCCTTTTTTTTTCTCTCCCTTCTCTCTCCCTCTGTAGTAATTCTATCCCCCCCTAACCCTTTTAACTACAGACCCAAAGAGTGGGGAAGGAGCCGGGTCATGACCGGGACCCACATGGTGAGGAGCTGAATGTGCTGGTTTGTGTTCTGCATTGACGGCGGATTGAGCGTGGGCCAGAGCAACGGCAGCAGATCAACAGTGGGCTGGCGAGAGCAGGCTGTGAGGCAGCGGGCGGTGAGAGCGGGGCCGGTGAGGGGGCAGCGGGAGGTGAGAGTGGGGCCGGTGAGGGGGCAGTGGGCGGTGAGGCAGTGGCAGTGAGAGTGGGGCCGGTGAGGGGGCAGCGGGCGGTGAGAGCGGGGCCGGTGAGGGGGCAGTGGGCGGTGAGAGCGGGGCCAGTGAGGGGTCAGTGGGCGGTGGGGGGACAGTGGGCGGTGAGAGCGGGGCCGGTGAG